>NC_060243.1:16800480-17103510 GCF_021155785.1 Neodiprion fabricii
ACCGCTGTGCTTTGCTCCTTGCCAGAGGATATATGCATGAAGTAATATGAACGATTTTTATTAAAATTCTACACGTGTCGCAAAGGATGTTGAGTTCCCCGCTAAACCTCTATTATTTTTTTTTCACACCTTCGCAATTGCTGCAGATGGGTTTGTAAGGTCATTTTCAGAACGTCCCATTTTCGAAGGGTTCGCTTGCAGCTAGGCAGGAAAAGTTAAGGACACGAAAATCCGGGGAACAAAGTTGAGTCAGATATTGGCACGGAGTTATTTAGTACAAGACTTCACCGCACTGAGCGCGATTGATGTCTGATCCTCTTTGAAAACACAAAATGACGTTGTAAAAATGTTAATACATCAACCAAAGGTGCCGGCTTATCGGTCCATTGATATTCGGGTTTTTCTGCCACTGCGACAGAGGTGACGAACGATTCAACGTAGGCTGGAATCACTTTTTTTATGTCGGGTAATATAGTTAATTATGTTCAAGAATCACAAGAATGTCTTGTTTCATACCACGTTGGAAGCCAGGCACGTGGCTGAAAAATGGAGAAAAGAGTACAGCTGAGTACAGAGTGAAAGAGGTGTTTGATACTGATCAGGGAGGAAGAGTACTGATTTAACATTTTTTCAGCGATTAGCTGTCACTTAAACTCGATAATAATAATACTTCAGAGGAACAATACAGTGGGTCTAGGAACAGTGTGGCAGACACCATATTGAGGAAAAATAAACCGCGAAATTCTAGACTGAGAATTATCACTTTTGGTGGTTTCACACGATGCGGAATTCGTACGTTACATTACTAATAGCACATCGCTGCTTCGATGAAAAATGAACATTATAAAATCAAATTAAAGTAATAATAAAAAGCGTGCAGCAATAATTTTTAAACGTTTATCCACTTACACATTCAATTATCGCCCTAGGCTTTACGCTCCGGCGGAATGAATTCCGTACCATATGAAACCATCTTTATGCGAATGTTTCTTGATAAACTTTTTTAAAATCAATCGAGAGCCTTATTTTCAAGCACTCACGTGTAAAATTCTACTAAATACATAATAAATATTTAATAATAGGTATACGTATTGTGAATTTTATTGCAAAATTTCTAAGAGACTATGTAGAGTAAACTGTAGATAAATGTATAGAAATCAATACTTGTGCTTGATACATATATGTAAAATTAGATCAAAAGTTAATAATACATGAATATAAAAACATCAAGAAACAATAAAAATTTGCGTACATTGTAGAAAAATGTATAGAAATAAAGTCGTGTGAAATGATGATAAAAAATGTTAACTACAAATATCCGATTATTTACATTCATAAAAACTTGTTCTTGTATAAATCTCAATTATAAAAAATATTGCAAAATAGTCGACACAGTGACATTGAATAAATGTTGATCAGAAATAAATTAATATAAAAATAAATACTAGAAAAAAACTAAGTTTTCTTCTGCGAGTTTCCGAGTGAGTTTCAAGTATCACAACCTGAACCGTTCTGAAGCTGGTATGTAATTTGTCTAATATTTTGAAATTCGCGGGATCGTTTTCCTAAAAATGGCGAAGCCAATCAGTACGCGGTACGCGTTTGGGCCACACTGTTCCTAGACCCACTGTAAGGATCGAACATCAAGCGCGCTCGGTGCGGTGGAGCCTTGTACCAAATGACTCTCTGCCAGTATCTGGCCCACTTTTTACTGGTAGGCAGGTTTAAATTTCGTCTCCTTGCCTCTTCCTCCCTGTTTGCAGCTATGAGCGATGAAAACAAACGCCGGACACGTACGTGGAAAGTACTGGAAAGCCGTTATTGAAATTGTTTAGCCCTCCGTGTGAGGATTCAGGGTAGTGTGAGTGCCTGGATTACGAAGAGGCCAGTATATATTAGAATCTATGCATTTCCCTAATAGTGTAGCACATAAGCTACTTGTTAACGCTTGGATCCGTTTGTTCACTTTACCGTAGCGTGGTGGAACCATATTTGTTTACGAAATTGCACGATCGGGCAAAATGAGAAGCTTTGGAGAAGGGTAAAATGGGAATATCCGCCCACGTATGCTTCATCAATGCTGTAAGCGAACAAAGTCAGGTTATTCAGCCAAAATAGATTATTCGTTGATTTCAGGTGACTAATAATTGCAAAAAGAAGTCGAACCAGCAGTTTTGGTCCGAAGATTGTTCCAGTGTTGATGATGCTAGCACAGACTATGTTTATGACTATTGTGATCAATAATAGATAGCGTTTTTGCAACTTTTACTCAACTTCAAGTGTAACTTTCGTTTGTGCAATAATTTCATTCCAACTGTAAATAAATAGCTGTTTTGATCACTTCCCTATGGTCTCTATTTTACCCGCACGTTTGGGAAAAATTGGGATTTCTGCATTGTACGGTAAAATGATACTTTTTTTTTATTTTTTGGTACATTGATAAAACATTTGAAATTGTCCTGTTGATGGTAGTCAAATAAAGGTCCTCGGATAACGGACGTGAGTGGACTACATCCGATTCATCGAAATAGCCAAATTGTATCGATTCTCCCACCAACATCTCCACTTTACCCGAATCTCCCTACTTATGCAACGTGATTTCTCAAACCGTTTACTTTGTGGATTTCCTTTTAAATGACATATGCAAGTTTCCTTTAGATTTATGACTCACATTTCCTTCATTTCCGGACAAATAATCGAGGCACCTTTTATTTTTCATTTGTGAAAAAGTTAAAGCAGATATAGCAAGATGAAAAAGATACTGCGTGACGTCATTCGTGCTAAAATATTTCTATGGGGCATTCCACGCCAACTCAGTAAACGTTTGATCATGCCATTTTTTTAAATTCACCAAGGATTTTTCCTACGTGAGTACGACCCCTGAAAAGCTTCCAACAAAATTTCAAATTTTTTTTTCAACTACTCGTCCTTACCGTATGGTTTTTTAAACCCATCTCAAAAACACCCAAATTGATTTTTATAGAACTAGTAAAAAAACATTACGTTTCCGAAGTGAAACATTTTCACGCGAAATTCAGAGTGGGATCTGGTTTTTTTATATTTTTTTTTCAAATCGTTTATTATGTTTTTTAATTGCTTTTTTTTAAATATTTCCATACCTTTTCAAAATTTGTAAAAAGTAGAAAATATTAGAGAAAAAATAGAAAAATACGAGGTCCCACTCAGAATCTTGCGTGAAAATGTTTCAGTTTGGAAACCAAATGTTTTTGTTTCATCAAAATCAATATGGGTGCTTTTGGGACGGGTTTAAAAAATTACAGGAAAAAAAGTGATTAAACATATTTGAACATTTTTTTGGAAAGTTTTCAGGGTTCGTACTAACGTAGAAAAAATCTTTCGTAAACTTGAAAAATGTAATGGTCAACGGTTTACCAATTTACCGTGGAATACCCCCTATACATACCAAAAACAGAAAAATTTTATTGTATACAACTTTTGTAGCTATCGTTTGTAACGGAAATGTAAAAATATGATCTAATTATTTCTAAATACTCTAAATTTCAAAAACTAACAGATATGTCGAAATATACCGTTTTTCATTCTCCTAAATCTTGTGGTTCTTCTTTTGCATACATTTACCACAAATTGTTCATAGGAAGCTTAAAATCCATCTTATTGGAGAGTGGGAGGATTTTTATAAAAATACTTTCTATAGAATTTGTTGGTTTTCTACGATCGCATATGAACTCATGATGATTTCTTGAAGAATTCATTACGAACTTTCGAAAAGCAACGTTGATTGAAGCATTTTGGCAAGTTTTGCAGGGAAAAACATTCTATAACGAGAAACCAAAATACTAGTTTAAACTGAAATAATTGAACGAGTATTACATTCCTTACATTCTACTCGTTTACTTCCACTGAGAGAAATTTTCAGTTCCGGTTACCGCTCAGTCCTTAACTATTATCATTTTTTACCACAACCGAAAAGTATAGTTCTAGGTACAAAATAAAAATTAATTTTGTAACTGTTACCAAAAAGTCTAGTATCCGTTACTATTCTTTCTCATTATTATCACTGTTATTATATTTTCTTGTAACTGTTGCGAAAATTTAATGCTTGTGCAATAATAAATTGATGTTAAGGCTTTATTTAACTAAAAAAGTACAGTAAACCGAACAAACTGATTTTGCATTGCAATTACCAAAAAAGCATCGACAATAGCGCAACAATATTCAAACAGTTTTCTTAACAATACCTGTTTTACTAAATTTTCTAGTTACTGTAACAAATGAAATTTTTCTCTGTGTCCAGTAAAATATCGATACACGAGTCTTTGATTATATATTTTCTTTATTTTTGAAAGTATTTCTACACTTAATGCTGACTGAATAAGGATGATTTTTATATATCATGAATGGTGAAATATTTTTTTTCACGCCTAGACATGAAATGAAATTGACCAATTTTGTTTATGCTTCGGATTGCAAAGTACAGGAACAAGAAGCTGCACTGTTTCACTAAGGGAGATAAGTAGAAATATTTTTATGAATAAATACACACCGATCTGTTTCTCAAATTCTATTTAATCGTCAACGACCATTGTCACGTAAATTTTTCCAATCCAATGAACGACTACCAGAAGTTTTAAAACATCTGCAATCGTCACTTTGCTTTATCCTGCCCATAAAAATCGTTTCATAATAATTAACAACGTGTCAAAATAGCCACAACTCATGACTCATAAATTATAATTATATCCTCACAGATATTCAATTTACGAATCATCATTTCAAGCAACAGCATTCACAATGTAGAGAAGAGGTGGAAGAAAAAAATGACAGAGGTTGAATCGCCCGCAGTTTCGAGAGTGGCTCCTTTGACGGATAAACTTCAGTGTCCTCTTAATAAACCGAGCTGAGCGTATAAGAAGATAATAAGAATAACGCGAGTGCAGCGGCCCGTCAAGCCCCATTTAATACCGCACCGTGTGGCATCGTGATGGTTGCATTGCCCGTTCCATTGTCCTCGACATTACGGCCAATTGACCAGAAATTTTTACGTCAAATAAATAAGGGTAAATCTACAGCGGTTGCCTGGGTTAATGACCGGCATGATCCGGGGGCGAGGGAAGGGGGCGACTTCAAAAAGTGTACGTACAACGCGTGCTCTTCCTTTTTTCCGTACCACCAATGCTTTCTTATCTATCCATCAATCTCCGCAGCTCTTAACGCCTCTGCGGTAGCGATGGAATCCGGGCACCTTTGGTGCATCGGTGTTGGGTAATCCTTAGGCTCATTTTTCGGAATAAACAGTAGCGGATCTTAAAGAACTGTTTCTTGACCTCTGTTACGATGAATTGGGGGATTTTCTTGGATATTAAGTGAGACGGAACAATTGACTTGCTAACTTTTGGCACGAGTGGGGGACCTCTTCAGAACGAATGTTATTTATTTAGCAAAGAAATTGCAGAAAGAGAGCATGGTAAGTATGCAATGCACCAAATTAATGATAACCTTAACTAAACTAAGTACGAGAGAAGGAGATATTAAAGACCATGCTGTAAATGTAACCTCAAATTTTTACCTGGTTACGACGTGTAGAGAATTTTTAATTTTCAAAGACGAACGAACGAAGAACAAAAAGAAGAAGAAGGAGGATGAATCAACCACCCATTATCAAATCAGGTAGGGAAATTCTAAGCTCCCAGCTTCCCATAGCACAGTTGAATTTGTTAATGAGAACTTTTATAAATTTGAGAAACACGATAGTTGTGCCTAGATCATGACACGTTTGAAGGGGAAGAGAACGTTGACAAAATGGTGGCGCTAAGCACGAATTTAATTTTCAAGAGAGCGTGCAATCGGAGAGAAATTTTGTAATACAGTTAGATGATAATTAGACTGAATCAGCTCGGTCGGTAAGTTATCACGGGAGTAATTGACGTAACGCCGAGGCATAAGTCATCAGCTTAAACGTTAAACATCAGGTAGCTAATCTTGGATCGTTTTCAGAATCTCTTCCGGAATTGTTTGATTGATTTGTGATCGTTGAAACGTAGCGAATTGAGAGGAAACCCGCCGGTCAAATTAGTCTCACCGATCACTTTTCGTTACACGGGCGTCAACGAGACTCTGTTCATAGATGCTAGATCATGATATGCGCGTGTGTGTGTAGATATATGAGTCCAAAGCCTGTTGGCCACTGCCCTTAATTGATGGATGATAATAGTTTCTGTAACCCTGCTCATTGATATTGACTAACTACATACAAAGTCAAGAAGTTTGTTGTTTCTGAACTCTGAATACTGACATGACAACTCCGAAATTTTACCATTTTCAGAAGGTCCGCAGAAATATTCGTATTCATTAACGACCCCAAACGATGTCGCGGAACTTTTCTCAACAAGAAAAGGAATGTCCAAAATGTTTCTCATATTCATCTTATCAGTATTGTGTATGAAAAAAAAAGGTAGAAAAGTGCCGTAATTATTTTTCTTCGATTTTCACGTAACAAAATTGTGCACCATATATTTTCATTCAAATCAAAATAAACAAAAACACAAGCATGAAGATGGAGGTCGACATATAGAATAGCGTCAATTTTGCAATCAGATACTTGAAATGAAAACAGATAATCTGGATCCTTCCTATGAATGAATGAAAACTAGAAATATTTCAGTTTGGACATTTGTGAAAAAAAAAAAAAATATTGCATTCATATTGCAGTAAGATACTTGACATGCGAAAGTTCATTTTGATTAGTCTATTAATTTCATAATAAAGTTTTTGATTAATTTTTTTTTATAAGGTACCACTTTTACAAACATGCTTAAATAATGCATTATTGTAATTTTCAGGTTATGAACCTTTTTTTACGGTGAAGTGAATAAGAAAAAAAATAAATAAATAAAAACAGGATCGCAATAGAAAATTCTCTAATCGCGTGTAATTTCTCCACTTCTGAATATTCTCACAAATCCTTTGCCCGATTTTCTTTCTTTAGGTAAACTTTCTGAGCTGATGAAGTTTCCGAGAAATTACTTACTGTGAGGGACAGTTGTCTCGGGCAACGCCGATATATAAACACAGAAAATTAATTAGCGCACGAAAATATGCCGTTCCGCTTTATTGTTTTAATGCGTAATTCCGCATCATCCGGGGGAACTGACGGAAGGTAGTCAATTAATCCTACAAGGCGTCAACTAATCATCCCACGGGACGGCAAGCTTCGTTTCGCGTCACGATTCCAACTGGCTGGGTTCCAAATCCCCGGACGGACAAAGTTTGTTTTGCTCAATGATATCCAAATGACGATGGGAATAGCAAAACAAGCTTACTTCGGGTTATTATTAACGTCAATTTGTAAGAAATTCTTCACATCGCCCCTCTTCGCATGTACTTCACTGCACTTTGCAGGACGAATTTCATACGCAGCAATTATCGTTCTACTCACGGTATAAAGTAAAGGAAATTTTGGAAGGTTGGTTTGAGGAGATTGGTTTGGCAAGAAACGATATTTTCTTTCAAATTCATAGTCATATTGAGTATTGATCAAATTATTTAATTCACAAGCTGCGAGTTAGATCTCTTTAATAATACAGAAACAAAAAATACTGGAATAAGAAACAAAACCTTGTATAGAGATATTTCACTTTTAATCTCTTCAAAATGGTTGAAGATTTTACTTTACCATATGGCTCATTTTATTCGAACGACTAGGTTTTCTCCAAAGCCATTGAAGCGTTTTTCTATGTTGCCATCGTTAAATATTCAATTTTACGATATCAAACTGATATTTATTACGATTAATACATTGCACTATTGAATTGACTGTTAAAAAAGATCTGTTGCGGTGAATTCCATTCTCTAAATCAAACTACTTTGAAATCAGTTCCTCGATTTGAAAAAATATTCATTCTATCGAAACGAGTGCTAGTGATTATTTTTCCATATTCACGCCTTTGTTCGATCTCGAGTTATGAATTTTTTTAGAATACCGTATCTCTGAGCTTTTCAAACGAACGTAACGTATCTTTCGAGTAAAATAAAACAGTGACAAAAGTAATTGGGTAAAATATTCTTCTCATAACTTTGACGGAAAATATTGAAAATAATTAGCATTTTATGGATAATGTGATTTCATACTTTACCAATTCTCTCTGCGAAATATTGACTATCGTTTGATATACTTATAATTAATAAGTGTTCATTTAATGTATGAGAAAAGTGTAATTATATTCAACAAGATCGTAAGGAAGCGGTATAGTGCTCATCATGCGAGTTAAATCATCGGTTCAATTTTTCCCATCACGTTCTCATTAAATAAGAGATTCATTTCACCATATTTGGAATGGACTGAATTATACTCTGTTGAACTAACAAACGCTATTTCTCGTTTATCATTACTATGAAAATAAAAATTTTTCAATCAAAGTTTTTGTTTTTACCAGTTCAAACTATATAAATAGTCAGTGTGCTAGAAATATGCGACCCAAATAACCTGTACCAAGAAACATATAATTATGCCGAATGAACACGATTCACTCAATCTTCACTGCATTATCTGCATATATTAATCATTTACTCTTTGTCATTTCCGATAATTTTGAAATACTAAATCTTGAGAATATGTAAGTACGTAGAATTCGATTTTTGTACAATTCATCAAGCCATAAATTTGACAGATATTTTCAAACATCAATTATACAAAAATTGTTTTGAAATTATCACGTACTGAGAATGATTAGGTTTTTAGTATATTCCTCACGACTCTTTGAGAAACTATAAACGAATGTGATGGTAACAGAATGTATGTTGAATCAAAACAAATTCCTGACAAATTTCAGTGCCCACAAAATGTTCAAAATTACTTTCTACACAGTGTATTTCAGACAATCCTAAACAAATTACTTTCAACTTGTGTCGGTTAACCGCAGAATGCCACATGTTTATTATCATTATTATTATTCTCCGAACCCGAAAATACGAACTTGATGAATTTTGATGAAATCTTCAACTGTTCTTTTTCCTTTCAGCGTGAAACGTGATAATTGCCTTGGTCTCTGCTTCCGAGATTTTCCCGCATCTGGTAGTCGAAGCTATACTTCACTCTTGATGGGTGTACCTGAAGCTCTATCACAGCATGTCTCTGGACGATTTGACGTTTCTCTCTGATCCTTGGTGATGACTGCACGGCCAATTTGAACCATCCGTCTATCAATTACCTCGGTAAACAGGCACCAATGACGTGTCCACGAAGCAGAAACAACGGTGCGGCCCGGGATAATAAAAATGTGTTAGATGCGCCGTGCAATTAGGAGGAGAACGACAGCCAGACACTAGTTTGATCCTGAAAATAAACAAACGTCACATCGTCGCTCTCGTTTTTACTAGCTGCTTCGGTCGTCCAGAGCTGACGGAGAATGCGTCAATTTATAAACACGCGTGTATCCATTCGCCGTGATAAGCGTAGAAAACCAATACGAAGAGAAGAAAGAAAAAAAAAAAAAAAAAATCGGAGGTGAAAGAGAAAAATGCGGAATAAACATCATTGGATTCTAGCTTATCCTACTACGTGCACGTGTGTTTCCTTCGGACACGACATTCGTTTTTCGTTTCCACTGAAAAAACTTGTACGTAACAAACGAAAAAAAAATTCTCTCTCGAAAAGTGCCTCTTGGATGCGGTTTCAAAAGGTTGCTAGCGGAATTCAAAATTTTCTTGTTTAAATGAATGGGAAAGATTTAACTTTTTTTTTTGAAACAATAATCACAACTCAACTCTTATAACGTCTTGAGTGGTTAAAGTATTAACTTTGTAACAAAATTTCAAATCTTGAATTGATAGGTGGTTCAATTCTTTATAAAAATGTTCACAAAGTAAAATCTGTAGATTTAACGGTTCACGAGTTTTGAAAATAAATTTCATGTAAAAGTTCACCTTTGAACGTCTGTTGTGGGTAAATTGTCGTCTTTAGAACAGGAATACAAATCACAATTTTGTATACGATTCAAATTTCTATCAAACAATTTGCAGTGTAAAATCTGCATCTTCAACCATTCGAAAGTTATACGTCTTGAGTAAGATCGCGAGAAAAATTCAAACGACAAGTTTATAGAGGAATCAATCCTCTATAAAATACTTTTATGAACAGGACCGTATCATCAAATGTAGCTGAGTAATGACACTTGACGAAAAAATGGCTTTTTCCTGCGTAATTATTCAAATGGGAAAAATTTGATTCCGAGAGCGACCGCTTCGAAAATTAGCAGGCTTACTAAGAGGAGTTCTAGAATGCCCTAAATAGTCTGAATTCTGGTACGATAGTCCGATCCTGATCAGGCGTTGATCAGGGCAACTTGAGACACTATCTGATCAAACTCGGTCAACAATTGTTCAGAATTATTGATTTTTGAAATAACGTGACAAATTATTTAGTCTTATGTAAATCCAAAGCAAAAGCTATCTAAAATGAGAAGCCGATATCTGTCGGAAAATGTCTATAAAAACAATAATCTGTGAAATGATATTTCGTATGATTTCCACGGTGGGTGGCCACACTTTATTACAAGTCATCTGATACTTTTATCATGAGAATGCCAAGGACTTCCATGACGCCTGGTGGCTACTCGCGGCAGTTGCAATGTGTCAGGCTCGTGTCAGGGTCAGATCAGGTGTAACGTAGTAAAGTTTGCCTGAACCGAGTCTGCTCAGGGTCAGATCAGGCATGCCTGGTATCAACCTGACCAGAACCACATCGGGAGTGCTTGATGACAACCTGATCAGGGAGCCAACAGGCACGCCTTGATAAGGAATGCTCGAGGCTGACCTGACCACGTAAGATGTGCTTTAATGTGGCATGCCAGATTTTAACCTGATCATGGCATGCTGTGACATCAGGCTGGGCTGATCAAATTTCTGCTCGGTTACGTGTCACTTACGCTCTAATTCCCGCGGAGCTTATTATCTTGGGGGGAAATGTTTAGTCTGAGCTGATTAAGAAAGCTTGGCGCTTGTCTGCCGCCGGTGCAGCTTCGAGCAACGACGTCGCGCCTCGAAACCGGGGACGAATTCTGGCCTGTGGAGCCACCCTCGAGAGTCGCAACACGTGTTTTCAATTTGCCGTTCCAAATATATTGACCCGGAGTTGCTTTTTTCGCCTGCCTCTCGTCCTCCTTCCACCCGGCTCTGTTTCTTTTTTCTTATTCCAACAAACTGCCATGCCTGTAACTTGCACCGTGCCCACGTGCCTTACCAACGTCACAAATCAACGGGACGATTTATCAGCTCTCGGATTTGTGCTGAGTTTTCGATCGCTGACACGTCTCGAGGCTCGTTTTCGTCGATTCTACTTTCTTCTCTCATTTTTACTCCGCGTTCCAAACGGAGAACTGTTTTCTTATCGCAACTTCAAGGAGGGTTATATCAGCCGAATGATTTCGTTAACACTTGAACCGAAAAACCGTAAAATTCACATTTGCTGCCACGAAAATAAATTTGTTGGATTGTTTTTAGTGAACAGAAAGTATTCATTTTTGATGAGTAACAAAATCCGTGACCAAAATGACTTTCTTCGTTCTGTGGACAATTTCTTTCGCGATTGGAATAATATTTGTCGTCGTTTAAACCTGACCGCGAGAAGTATCCAAGAGTAGTAGGTATATTGGGTGGCAGGAAGGAAAACTTGGTCTTTTCGGACCGAGCGCGAGTTTACAACATGAGTCGTAGTGCGAACAATAGTTTGCAAGTGCGAACCGAAGATGAATACTGCAAATATACGAGGCGAAAATATCGTTGCCTCCTTGTCGTACACGATTCTTTATATAAAAAGAATATGTTACGCGTTCTCTCCCGACGCACGAAATTGAGGTTAGTGTCACGTAACGTCAGATTTGTTCGCAACAGCGCATGCGCCTAGTAAATATGGTCTTTTCGGTTCTCCGCGCATGCGCATTCGCAGACTCACTCGACCGTCATAGAAACTGGTACTTTGTGTACGGGAAACATACATGGAGAAATGGGTAAAACATGCTCACGTTGTATAAAACCGACTTTATCTCCGAGATAGGTTTCACTTCTGAGCGAGGAGGCATCGGAACTGATATCTGTGTAACGGGAAAATTGAGCGATATTTGTAGAAGGATTGGTTTTGAGGCCTAGACGGGAACTGGTAATAGGGGAGATTAACTCGGAGGAGAATAAAGACGGAGCCGCCTGGTGTATTAGATAGAAGATACGGGCACTCGGTTCGGCATGGGAGGAATATCGGCGGCTAGGCACGAAGCCCCTGCGATGGTACTTGAGAAATGAAAGAATGCAGAGCCGGAGAACCGGGGAGAACACTCGAGCCGAGAGCCGACCGTCTGACAATCAAGGGTCGGATATTACGAGTCACATCCCACCGCTGCACGAGTCCGCAAATCGGCCATTCACCGCGCATTTGCAGATATCTTCGTATACGTGCCGGTCCCTAATCCCTGACCCGTCAACGTTATTAGCTGCCGTTCATCGAGGAATTTTCACCTCCTTCTGCAGCTGAGTAGCCTCTGGATTTTGTGATTTTCATGAAATAATCCGATTTTTTTCCCTAACTTTGGATTACAAATGATTATTCCTTAACCTAATGTCTCATGAAACCGAAAAGGAACCCACACCCTGCTCAATCTCTTCTGTTACGATGATAACATGGAAATCATGCTCATTCGGAAAAAATAATTCAGTCTGCAATCGTAAAGTGGAAAAAAAAAAAATTATTTTTTTTAACTGTCAACTTGCGTTAATTGATTATTAGGTGAATATTTTCAAAATAAATCTGTTCGACGGTTTAGACGTTTTGTCTCACCTTATTGAAACGGCTTATTTTGGTTACAGATTTTTGACCGCAGTATTTAAGTTTTAAACAATGATTACGATTTTCTTTAATTTTATGGTGGAGGGAATAAGATCAAACTGTGCATCACTCGGGCACAAAAACCGTCTTTACAGGTGATATTAACGCTCTTGATTGTAAAAACATTTTTTTAGGATAAAAGAAAACGGAGAATTTAATGATCAAGAAGTGTTTTGAATTTTATGACATCTCAGATACAAATTAAAAAAAAAATCTTTCAAAGAATTTCCAGAAAATAGTGATGATATAAATTTCGAATGAAGCTTCGAAGTTTGAAATCGGACGAATTATCATTGAATTTTGAACCATTTCAAAGTGAAGCATCGATATGTCGAAGGTCCTGTTTCGATTCCAGCATTTTCCATGTTTCTATTTCAAAAGAAATTTTATAATAAATTACGAACATAATAATCTAATGAACAATCAATGTACGACTATCTCGTAATGAAATTGATAAAAAGTATCGATTTTCGTCGAACTTAACCCCGTTTGATGTGATGTTCCGAAAGCATTTGTAATAAACAGATCGTAAATAGATACTTACATATCGGATAAAGAACTCTTGTACGATACGAGAATTGTTACTGTTTACAGAACGATCCATCCTTTGATTTGCAAATAGAATATAAGGCCCGGTTATACTCGAAACACGAGAAGTGGATATTATGCGGATACGCGTTTCAAGTGCACGAGAGCCGCCCCATTGAAGAGACGATAAATATCAATACAACAAACATGAGCACAATAGAACGAGCAAATAATCTTCCATTCCACAAATCCGAAACATCCCTCTCAGTGCACCCCGTCATTTAGTGGGTTTACAGTGGCTTTGGTGGGTTTAGTTGCGGTTGCAAGGGTCGGGACGTCAGGTCATCAGTGGCACCGGCACCGGCAATGCCTCATTGGAAGCGGTATTTTCCGAGCGATGTCGAAGGGGGGAAAGGCGAAAACCGGGGGTAGAAGGCATCGATGTCGGATCAATGGCCATTGTGATCGGCAGCGATAAAGGATGTACGAAGAATGAGGAATAAAGGACGCGGAACAAGCTGTAAAAGACTCGAGAGGGGCAGGTAACGTGTCCTTCAATTGTCCCCTGACAGCGATTGATTCAGATTGGCACAGTATTGATTATTGACGTCACCTTTCTCACCGTATTTATTCTCCTACCCATACCTGCACCCTTATTTTTCACAGCTCCCTTACACCGCCTGGGGCGCGATATGAGCTGCAGAAGCAGGCCGTATATACGAATCGATTCTGAGAACCACCTGGAAATTATTCCAGTTTTGGATCAGTACAGTGAATAAAAAATCCTTGTCGACTTGTCACAGTTGACGAGATTTCACACTTAGGGTAAAAATGAGGCCAAGATCGTAAAAAAAATCGTCACTTATTAATTGTAACACAAGAAAGGTGACGTTGAATTTTCTTGAATTTTGGAAAGTTCGTTAACTCGAAGAAGCTCCTTCTCCATGTGAATACACGCAACGTTTTGAAACTTTTGTAACCTCAACACAACTTTTCAAATTGTTTCGAATATCCGCACTGATTTTCGTGATACCTGAATTAATTAATTGAGCTGAATTAATTTTCGCGATTCAGAAATGTCGACTGCTTGGTTGGAGCCACTTCTGGGATGCTTGTGTAGAATGTATGTTTTAAGCCGTCCGAATTGTAAGGATTCGTTTTCGAGGCATTTAAGCCACGCCAAGAGGAACCCCTGAAAAAGTGAAAACCGGGAAAAAGGTTCGATTTCACGGGTGTTACAGGTTCAATAACTCTCCGGTTCGGCTGTCGATGCGCTTCCCCAAGGCGCCGGATACCCGGGATAATTAATCACCTACCAATCGGCTGACCGGTTGACCGAGGGTGCAGTCTTGGCGAACCCTTCGGCGATGATGACCGTGACTGCCACGGGATATTGTGCCCCTTAGATATTGTGTTATATATCATACCCTGCCATGATGTTATACCTGCCTTCCTGGCCACTTTTGCGACACCTGCGGCTCCCGTTCGACCACGATCAATTTTGAACGGTTTTGTGGTCCCTCCTACGGGCGAGGAAACTAATTCTCGTAATTTGGTCGGGGAAAATTAATTAGCACTAAAAGACGTGTTAGTCATAGTTATAAATTGCCGAGTGTTGATCATGTATTCTCACCTACTCGAGTGACTATCGTGTCTCATATCTGGAAGTACTGCATTTAAATTGATAGGACTGTAGTTGCGATTTGTAAAGTGAAACCGAACTACTCGAATGAGCTGTCACCAACGGTTCTCGTCATACACAGTAAGAAGAACTACAGCGTGGACTTCAATAAACCATAATTGGGTGTCAATCCAGTACTACTGGATGTCAATGCAATTCACAGAGTCAGCTGTCGATCCAACACCATATGATATCAATCTCAAACTATCTAATGTCGAACTGACACTATCATGATTTCAATGTAACCCTATCTGATGCTAAGTTTTCAAATTGATGGCAGTAATTGTTCTGTGGTATTCCACAGTGATCAATTTTAGAACATTTTTTACAATTTACTCTGTGACATTGATATCATGAAACAACGAATCATGGTTCATAGATCATGGCGCACACAGAATATTGATGCACAGAAGTATGGGACACAAAATGAAAGTCCCATCGCATTGAGGCTTGAAACATAAATTTCCGGTATCCGGAAACTTAGAATATGCACAATATAACACAGGGCTTATGGGGCTAGTGTGGCACACATGCAATACTCAATGATCACTACCGACTATTTTTCATAGTTTGGATATTGGAAGTGGTTGCGTGATCTTGGTTCTGCCGATTGGTACTTGGAAAAAAAGCCCACCGTTAAAGAATAAAATGAAATCCTACAATGCTGCAAAATGATCGTGACATGCCCAGCAGTTTGTAAAGTTTTCATCGATTTTTTTTTTGCATGCATCCGTCAATGTCTCTCTGTGCTCAATGACGCACAGAGAGATTTGCATCCTTCATTTCCCGGTGAAAGTTTGACTTGCCCTTATTTTCAACGTCATGAGTGGAATCTCCGACTTGAAATGAATTTGGTATACGAAAGTTAAATTGCTTCAGTGTAATGCAATGTTGAATCAGTAAATAATGATTTCCTCACACATACAGTGTGTCACTCTGGATCAACTGAAAATTTTAACATCAAAGCTGTGTTTCTTTAAATTACAATGAGGAAATACATTTATAATACAATACAATACATTGTGCACGAATCGTCTAATTTTTTCGGATATCCTCTTGTAAAATTCAGCTGGATTATGGGACTGATATTGAGAATTGTATTAATCAGGTTCAATTTGGAGACTGAAGAGAGTTCGCCATTTCAACTATAAATTGTAATTGCGTTATTCTATGTATTTTGGCTTCCTGGAAACAAGTTCAGGCCTCATTTGAAAATAACAACAAACACTATTCATGTACAACTGAATACATCATACATTATTATTATTATTATTATTATTATTACTTTGCACATGAACATGATTCACAATTATCAATTTTTGTCAATGCTAAATTTTTCCACGTACGAGAAGCATTCTTTAAAGACAGGTCTGAAAAATATGTGCTCGTGTATTATCTAGTGAAAATTTTTTAGTTATCTTGAGTTCATTTCTCTCGAGTTATGATGTTTTCTATTAGTTCAGAGGGAAAAAGTCAAAAAACCTTATCTATTTCAGACTTTTGTATGCTGCGAACTTCATATTGACGAGAAACAGCTCTTACGCAGTCCATGACATATAAAATTCATTTGTACTGTATCCTAACAGTCAGACATGGTTCTCCAGGCGGGAGAAGAGAATTCTGTAAGAGAATTCACATGTTCTATTGCAAATTACATGAAAATGGTCATGTTCAACTAAAAATACTCTACTTAAAAGACTGAGTCGTGGTGAAGATACGTTTCGACTGTATAAATGTCTGAATATTTAAATTGTTCACTTTATTTGGACTCAAACGCCATGAATATTCGAGTAACTTGATTATCCCACCGTTAAACACCGGTAGATCACGTCGCATAGCGATGAGAGGGCATCAATCAGATACTCCGACTCTGATACGATGACAAGTGGTGTCTGCACCCAAATCTACAACAGATAATCCGTCGGTTCATCATCGTCGACTGCATTGAAATGCAAGCGAGAGTTATTCGGTACTTTTCATTTCCATATTCGGTGTCAACTTAAAAGGCCACGGTTACCAACGATGCTCGGAATAAGCTAGTAGATCGATAAATAATAGGTTCGTTAAACAGTACAGCCGAGAGCAAACGATGCCAGACAAACCATTACTTGCTTATGGTTCATGCGACTGCCGTCCAGATCAACCATGAGCAGATTCTGCAACTTGCCGCTCAAGGATAAAGGGAATCGTTAAGTAGCCACCCGCTGTCCGTCGTGGCGGTATGACTCCCGCAGGAACGAAGTGTAAAAGGATTCAGCAATTGATTCCGCAAACCATGCATGGATCGCCGCCAAGGTAGGACACTTGTCAAGATGATGAGTTGAACGTGGCATAATATCAACAGAGGAAAATGTTCACTTCAAATTAGGTAGAAAGTGGGTATAATGGTCGCGTAATAACTGTCAATAAGCATGAAGTGGAATCTTTGTCAACTCTGTGTTCATTAATCTCCTGAAAAACGTTAAGTTCAAGACAAAGTCAGGACCGAAACTCGAAATTATAGTATAAAACTCGTCATAGTAAATGTGATAATCGAATCGTTTGACCTTTTTTGATGACGACAAGTCGATTAGCAGTCAAGTTATACACTGCTGGCTGTAGACTGACAGCCAAGCGGATATCGGGAACGTCTCGTCGACAAATGGAGTTTTCAACTATTAGCTGCAATACGCCTTTTTTATCACATTCCGATTATAGTTCACTTCGTTCTCTGACGGTAACAAGTCAAGTATGAATCCCTTGTACGTTACTTGGGTACAACCAGGTCCCTCTTCACCTGGCGAGACCGGCTGGACTTCGTGACAATGGAATATTAGAAGTGGACAGACCGCAAGGCACGAAGCGAGGGTGAAGAGAAGGAGGGAAGAAAATGGCGGGGAACACTACACCTCGGGTTAAATATCTCCCCTTTATTCGCTTGTTTTTCCACGAGGCTGGGGGTCCTCTGGATGCAGGCGTCTAATGTCTGGGACGACAAAAAAATGGGCGCCTCCTGCTGCGTCACTGTGCTCCTCGGGAACACTGGGGAACACACCCCGAACACTCGAAAATAGATGAACGACGCCAGTGTCGTGCGGCTCCCCCGTTCCTTGCCTACTGGGCTTGTACGACAACCAACGTTCAGATTCTCTCCGATCACGTTATGGACTTATGGTTGACATTTGTCAGGCAAACAATCTATTCTTCTTCATTGAAATAAATCGAATCTTCCTCAAGATGGAAGAGACACCTGCAAATTCAATGATTTCCATTCATTGACATTGACTTCGAGTGGTTTGTCTCGATTTAATTCTTATTGTGTAATTTTTGTTGATTTACTGGTACTCGGGACGATTTTCAGTGATTTTTGGGTGAAATGGTATCACAGGAAATCACAATAAATCAAAGGAAGGAACATAGGTCGTTGGATAATCTGTTGGTAAACTGGAAATCAAGTGAAGCACGTGATGAGTTAGAAATCAATGCAAAACAGTATGCATCGATTTTGACGAAGTGAAACCATTTGTCGTTTACCGCAATTTGAGACCTACATCGATTTCCATAATTTCGAGTGACTGGCAATGATTTTCAACGATACTAATAACTTCGATGGATTCCTCGTCGCTTATAAGAGCATTTATGTCATTAGAGTTCCTTCGATATACAATTTTATTTCCGACCATCAAGTTAATGATCCGAGAAAATATCCTCTCACTTTTAATGGCTTCTTTCAAAGATATGGACTCTTTGGCGGTAAGAAGCGACTCGTATTTACGATGTGTAAACGCTCGAATATATTTTGTCTCTATTCTAGTTCCATAGCGCAAAAACTGACCTAATTCCAGGGTGTTGAATTCAATTCTTGATGTAATCGAATTTGGCACGTTGACAGTTCTCAAAAACCTAGAATAAAACAACTGATACCAGTTTCATCCATAACTCTTCCTTGACAAAACGCGATTCATCAGACTAGAACGAAACGTTTTTTAACCTGCTGGAGAGTCCGGCTTCAGCCGAATAACAAATAATGCTATTACATCTAGAGTCGATGAGTGAAATGGTTATTGGTAAAAAAAAAAAAAAAAATAGGAATGATGCACCGAGTTGTTGAAACGTCGTTGAGTTACCTCGTGATAATGCACATGTGTTCGGTTATGGAGAATTCGATTTCGACGTTTTTAATCATCCCTCGAACTCGCCGAGCTGCCGGTTGTATCCGACGTGGAACGGACACCGTGCAAGGTGGATTGGCTGGTGCTTTTAGACGGCGGTTGGCTGCTGCTCGAGCATTGCCTCGGGAGGAAAGACTTTGTCATTTACATATTCGTAGACGTATCTCTCTGGTTCCATCTCCGTGTCTTGATCCTGCAAGGCGATACGGCCGTTTGGTGTTAATTCTGTTCTTCTTTTGCTCCTGCTTCATTCCCCCTCCTTCTTCCTTTCTTCTTACTCTTCTCATTCTCCTTCCTCGTGTTCATCTTCCGCTGCATCTACTCCTTATCCTTGTATATTTTATAGCTGCAGAGCTGTCGCGTTGGTCTCTCTCGGAACGGACCATCGCGCCTCGCTTTTATCATCGTCAGATTTTAATTGGCTTCCCACTAAATACTGCGCGTCACCGGGTCCTCTGACATTAACATGTCACCCGTAACTTCGTACCGAGAGAGTATCACAGCACTTTACGTGAACTCCAATTTGCTTCTGGTATTTCACGGGCCTGATGCAAACATAAAACTCAACATCTGAATAATATCAAATCAATAACCACATTCAATTTGTCGATATTCATACGCGATCATCAGGTCTTGAAATTATTCCTAGGCGCAAGAATTTTGTTTAATCAAGCAGTTTTGACCTCTCAACGGGGAAAATAGCCAACCAAGCTCTTGTAATTTATCTCCAAAGAATCATACTTCAAATTCAATGTCACCTCTTTTTGATGCCTCGGCAGTAGAAAATTTATTCAACATAAACTGTGTAATAAACCTTTGAAATTTGATACACGAAGTCTGAAATAGTCGGAAGGCTAAATTATGTATGGATAATTTGACTGGATAACATACGCGTAGTTGATGTATGAGCTCTTAAAGTGATGGAAGAGTAACATATATATATATATATATATATATATATATATATATATATATATATATATATATATAGTTTTTTAATTGCACAATTATTTAATTAGAATCACGAAGTGGGCAGATGCAGGGAGTCAGCTCAGCTCGTTCGATATGCGAGCCACGAAGTGTTGCCCACAAAATTCCAAGCTCATACACGCACATACCTCTCCAACTTATACCGCTGGACATATACGAGTACCCTCGTAATCTTTTAATTCAATCTCTAACCACCAGATAATTAATACGAGCCAAGGCAAAAACCGAGACAATAATTCACGCAGCCTCCGATGACCCTGGCGGAAGGATCTTGAGGCTGCAGTATCGAATGTAAAAGCTGTATCCAATAATAATCGTAATCGGTAATATTTCATGATTCCTCGACACCGACACGACACGCCTAAATTCTTCTAGCCACATATTATCAATCACCGCAATTGGAGATTCGACGTTTCGTCACTGTAATCGCATAAAATATATACCCATTTCAATTCGACGAGAGGCTTTAGGTCATATTTGTCTCCCGTACAGCAGATAGTGCCAAGAATTCATTAACGTGTTTCTCGTAATCGTTCAGGCTAAGTGGCCTGAAAATTGCAGTATTTTCCAACCTCAACGTACGTTATAACCATGTATAATTCAAACTGCAGTCAGATTGAAATTTCGAGCGTAAAAAACTGGCCGAAAGTGCATGGATCAGCCCATGCATTCCCCTCAATAATAGGTTCGATGTTTCCCGACCGCGGAGCTTTCATCGATCGATTTCTCGGGTGATTGATGGTGCCCAATTACTACCCTGAGGTCACACTGCCAGGGAATTCTTATACGCGTGGAAGGGGAAACCCACCGACTATTGTGTTCGTTGGACTCAAAATAAATATAGAATTTTGTTTATTTTTTTTTTCCTATAAACCCGAAAAAAAAATCAGCTTGTCATATCTACTAAACATGGCGATTAAAAGTGACGAAGGAATAAATCTAGCATTAGTTCCACCATGTCTGGCGAATTGAACTCTGAGAAAAAATTCATTTGTTATAGTAACTAGAAAAATTCAGTAAAAGAGGTATCGTTAAAGGAACTCTTTGAATATTATTGGAATTACGAAAAACGAGATACGCGTAACCATTTTACGCTATTGTCGATCCTTCTTTGGTAACTGCAACGCAAAATCAGTTTCTGAGGTTTACTCTACTTTTTTAGTTAAATAAGGGTTCAACGTCAATTTATTGTTGCACAAGCGTTAAATTTTCGCAACAGTTACAAGAAAATATAGTAACGGATACTAGACTTTCGGGTAACAGCTAGAAAATTAATTTTCATTTTGTACCTAGAACTATATTTTTCGATTGTGGTAAAAAATGAAAATAGTTAAGGACTGAGCGGTAACCGGAACTAAAATTTTCTCTCAGTGAACAAATCCTTTCTCTGTTGGTAACGTAGTGTTCTTTAAATTTTGAATTGCGAGTCAGAGCCAAATATTTTTCATAATTTCAAGGCGGATCTCTTGTTAGTCGTACCGTGCACGTAGGGCGATCTACGTGTCGACCCAAGTCCACCTCCATTCGGTGGTGAGCCATGTAACCAGAGACCTACGAGCGCCGAATCTCTGGAGGTAAGGTAATCCGGCACGTGCTACGAATTTGATCCGAGCATGCTGAAAAAATGTACATTCTAGAATGCATCCATCGTTTTATACCGCTCGACGCCGCATAGCGGCGTGGTTTGAGTCGAACGTACAGTCAGTTCGAAAATGTGTTGAAACAGAAACGTAGAAGACACCTTCGAGAATTCCAACTGACAATGAAGATTGTCAAGTATAATCTCATTGGAAAAATGCTGATAATGTTCCGAAAAAGATTTCGGAAACCTGAAAACCTGAACACCTGAAAGCAAATCATTTTACTAGTTTCTTCTCCGAAAAATACACAGTGTAGTTTGTCCGATACGGCAGAATTGCACGATGATTTATCTTTGTCAACGTTTTACTGTATGAAATATTTACACGATAGTAAAGGAAATGAGAAGGAAATGAAAGTTTTGTAAGAACTCCTGTCATGTATGAATATTTTATCATTTTTTGAACCGGAAACGTAACTGGAAATTGGTAACGTGAATAAAAATGGCCCGTATGAATTTTTTTTTTTCTCACAATCCAACGTTTTTCATTCAAAGAACGTCGAAAAATTGTAATAAAGTTATAATTTAGTGAGATAAGATTCTTCAACTTACATTCCATTCAATTCTGACAAAAATGCTCTCACGTTACATCATATTCACTACAGTACGACACAAACTTGTAACGTTCCTCCTGAATTTGGTTAAAGTCAGTTATGCTTCACTATTGACGTAAATTTTTGTCGACAAGCACCATGTTTGACCTCGACAAAATTTTCTTCAAGGTTTCTGTGTAAAGTTTCTGTTACACGGATGGGCGAAAAATCGATAGGGTTTGAGTTACGAACTAGAGTTGCCATAATAACTGATTAAGTCAGTGGTATACTGTTCAATAGCTTCCAATATAATGTGAACCTTTGTTCCTGCAGTTTCACATTACACTTGATCAGACATGAAAATAGTTTTGTTAGTCGCTGAGTTGTTAATCGAATGTAAATCGAGTAATCATGGGATTATGATACCGTCAGCCAAAGTCCCACAAGTCGTTACGATTCTAAAACTTCGAAAACCTGAAGCTAATGGCATGATTGTACGTACATCTTGACGATGTACACGGAAAGTGATACATATTCAAACGGGCGAGTTTCCTTTGAAAAGCCAGCCGAGAGCCGGCGGCTATTTGGTCAATTATTCACGCCTCGTCGTGTGGCAAGGTCTCTTTGGAAGGAAACAGTAACTCAATCAGTCACGAAGAAAAGTAGAAAACCCCCGAAGAAAGAGCGCAGAGGCGAGAAGCGTGCAGGTAAAGAATTCGGGACAAAACATGGACGACTGTTTCTGAATTTTTTAACGCCTCCGTCATTTCGTATCGAAGAGATCAATGCTCTCGGGGAAAAAAGTCGCGTAGCAAAATGGACGAAGCGCGAGTAGAGTGGAGATGGGTGAATCGAAATTGTACGATTTATTTTTGCATCATTGTTTTTTAGTTTTTTTACATAAAATTCTGGGTAATCGATGTCGCGAGGAAATCTGAAAGCGCTACCGAAGAATTTTCAAACGACAACCCTGAGAGGGAAAACGACGAGGGTGTGGAAATAAATATGCATGGATGTAATATATTTTTGATAAAATGAGTAATCATCGTGCCTATATACTTCCTGCCTTCAGGTACCAGCTGTTTATGGCACCTTTGAAACTTTGCGCGATATCACGCGTCCCCGTAGCTGTACTTCGTTAAGTATCTGTCAAGCAATTTGCATATAAAAATGCTTATTTTCATGTTATTTGGCGGAGCGGTGGCTCCGGATATCGAACTGCTAGCGAGCGCCCGGTTTTTTTCCCCAACATTTCGCCTCGCTCCTTCTCTTATCTCGTCTAATTTTAGGTGACGCCCAACTTCGGCACTTCAGAGGGAATAAGAGCGAGCCAAGAATCACCGAAACGCGAATTCCTGTTCTGAACTTGACGTGGGGATGATCGACAATTACACACCGAGAAAAAAAAATAAAAAAAAAGAAAAAACGACGGAGCTTAGCAGGCTGTTTAACCGACTGCGCATGCGCAGAATAATTGAATTCTATTGGTCGGCGAGGCAGGGCAGCCAACTTACTCAAAGCTGGACACAAGCTGTAAAATTCTCATGTATAATAAAATGACGAATTGAAATTGTTTTGCTGTAGCAAGTGGTAGCAGTAGTCATCAGTCGATTGATAATAAAAGTTATCCAACCCATTCCAAAATGACTTCGTCAATTATTCGAGATTTACTTCATCGGAAAAAAATTCTAAACGTACAAGACTCAGTTGAAAATACCAAATTCATTGAAGGAATTGTTTTGAAATTGCAAACAAATCGTTTGATCAGAAGATATATTTAAATACCAAAAATCGATTTTAATTTGATGAATTCAGTAAAATATTAAGTTTTAGAGCAGCCTATGGTGGATTCAACTAAATAGCTTCACATGCTTTACCAAATCGTGGAAGTTACTAATCGGTTACCATAATAAAATAATACATCACCTATCGAATCTTTCACACATCTAGTGCAAATTGCAAAATAGTTCATGTGACGCGACGAATATTCTTTTTTCCAACAACAACCGGGCAGTCATTGTGCGATCTTTTCGAAATGATTCTACCATCTAGATTTGATTCCTCAAACTTGTTCGTGATAAGAACCAGCTGAAATATTTCTGTTTCGTGTACGGAAAAATTAGAGTAAATTTTTTGTTGCATCGAAACAGTATTTGGTTGGTTGTATTCCTAACACGAAAGTTTCTACCTTTTAAAACAAATTGATACTACCTTAAAATGAAAATTTATTGTTGATCATGTATAGGACAGTTAATTGAAAACGTAAAAAAAAAAAAAAATTCGAATCAAAATATTAACTTGTTTTGGTGCATGATCCCAAGGTGTCAGTACAGGTGTTATACCGCATCAAGGCGCCAGCTACAGATTAACCCTAAAACTTGTACAGGGTGAGACGGTTTTGGTCGTCGAAACGAAAGATCAGAGTGGTCGATCATTAAAGAAATCGTAATCGGCCAAAAGCCAAGGGTATTCCACGAATCGCTCGCAGAATAAGAAGAACGTGGATTCCTGAAGGCTACGGAGTGCATCTTAACTGACAGGCACAGCTCCAGTTGCGCATCGTGCAGGTAAATTACGAGCGGCTTCGAGCTCCCCGAGGGAAATCGCTATATAATAGCAGGGGACCAGCGAAGGGGCGAGGCCCAAGATCCTCGGCTTTCGCGGTTTTGCATAACCAGTTATTCGGGCGGGGTGAAATTACTTAAAAACTTGCAGTTTGTTAAAACATATAAATTGACGGGGCGCGAGTTGAGTTTGACCCAGTTTACGGGGATGAAATTTATCAAACTTTCGCCAAAGTTCGTCCACGCTGCCCGCTCGCACTTCCGCGTCAACAAATGACCGCCATACCTCTAATGATACAGTTCGCAGGCCTTAAATTACTGGAGCACACTCGCGCGTTTACCATTGAAAGGCGAATGACGGAGAAGACTCGGAGAAAAAAGACGCGGTGAGAAAAATGTCATCTGTGACAGTTATCAGAAAAATTCAGTAAAACGGGTATCGTTGAAAAAACTGTTTAAATATCGTTGGGATTACGACAAACGAGGTACGCGTTACCATTTTGCGCTATTGGCGATCCTTTTTTGGTAATTGCAACGCAAAATCAGTTTCTTCGGTTTACTCTACTTTTTTAGCTAAACAAGGCTTCAACATCAATTTATTGTTGCACAAGCGTTAAATTTTCGCAACAGTTACAAGAAAATATAGCGACAGTGATCGTAATGAGAAAGAATAGTAACGGATACTAGACTTTCCGGTAACAGCTAGAAAACTAATTTTCATTTTGTACCTAGAGCTGTATTTTTCGATTGCGGTAAAAAATGAAAATAGTTGAGGACTGAGCGGTAACCGAAATTAAAAATTTCCCTCATTGTCAGTATAGAATAAAAATCAAGTAATTGGAAGTAAAGAAGCAGGGCGAACCGATTGGTTCAAAACTTACCGTTATTCCGGTAATTCGAAATTTTTTACGGAAATATTTCAATTCTCGCAAAACACTCGGAGATGACTGGGCTAGTTTTTATCAGGATATGATCAGTTTTGAGTGGATTGAAACCAAACCGATGAACCAAAATTACGCACAAATTTAATAATTCGTTTTCGAGTTACTGTAGGGATTTTTTCCCCACATTTTTGGTAACAAATCAGAACCGGCTTATCTAATTTCACTCAGAATCTAATCAGTTCTAATTTGCGAAGAACAGCGTCAATTAAGACCAATATCGTAAAAATTCGTAAATTCGTTCTCGACATAAAGTTTCGGACAAAAATGTATGCGAAGTTTCGATGGATCAAACTTGATCGAAAAGAGTTCCAATAACGATCGAATCGATCATTGCAATATTCAGCAACAATTTCAATGTTACCATACCTAACTGCTCAGTTTTTCAACATCTCAATAACAGAATTCCGAACAAAACGATTTGAATAAAATTTGGGCGAAACAATTAAATGTTCGATACGGTGCAATTTGTTTAAACATTTGTTAGTCCTCGGTTAAAAAACGGTAGTAACCTAAACTTTAACAAAAATCAATTCGAAGCATTTGCCTAGTATTCGGTTCAATGCCTTTCGTTTTCAACCAATGACAATTCACTGTCATTCAATTTCGATATAATTCATTCCAAAAACGTTTTACTTGTCTTTTGGGTAATGATGACAATTTCCTCTATTTTCCAAGTACAGAGAAGCGGTGGATTGAAAAAAACTGGCTCGATGAATTTAAGACGCTCGTGCATCGATGGCCAGAGAAAGAGGACATTTCTCCGAATCGTCGGGCACGCGGAAAGTCCGTTCACAATGTGACATTGAACGACAGTGGAGATTTGAAAGTGAAACGAAGGATTGCCGTTGGACGCGGCATGACTCCAAGGATCTCGAGAGCCGGGCCGAGATGACCCGTCACTTATTGTTACCCATTGAACACTGACTGCCGTCAACCGTTACTAACTCTTAGCGCCGTTACACTTTGATGTGAGTGACAAATTGGGGCTCTTTGAACCTCCGTACGATGCCTCGAGCATCCCGCACGACTTTCGATCACGACACTCGTGGTTCCTGAAAGCGGACCCACAATGCAGGATTTCATCGCGCACGCACAAAATATATTACCGAAATTTAATTACATTTTTCCAAATGCAACAAAATTTTGCATCCCTGGTTAATTAAAACTAACGTCTGCGTTACTCTTATTTATTATTTAACATGAATTTATTCGCTTTTTTGTCACAACGATACTTCTCATTGATTATATTTCATAATACATCGCGATAAAGTGTCTATTGTTTCGGAGGACGAATTGATACAATTTTATTTGAATATCTCGAATGCATTTTCTATTGGGATTGAACGAAGGAATTTGAAGAATATGTTTTTTACAATAAGTCACTTTTTCTTTCGAGCGCGATATTTGTTTTATCTAACTCACGAAGTTCTCGTCATGTAAGATCTTTTTTTCCTGCGTACAATATATATTTCTTACGGAAGTTTGTGCAATTCGTCGAATTAATTTACGCAAATTTCGTACACTGAATCTTTTTTTTTTTTTATCTAGATGTGAAGAAATTATAGAAAAATCATACTTTCACGGGAAATTATGGGTACTTGAGCATGTTTTCTAATTCAATATTTATTAAATTCAGTTATTGTTTATTTTCATGTCATTAAAAGTCTCAATCATTAATAATCCGTATGTTCTCAATTCAATGTTTCCCACTAACAAGATTTTTTTTAAAATTGCTTGAATGGTAGATATAAAGAATTGATTATTATAATAATCTCAAACACAATTGCACAATTTTTCTAGTTTTTATTTTTTCGACGAAATTAACAGAAAGCGAATTTTTTGTACACAAAAAACCGCGCGGAGAAAAATGTTGTTTCATTCGAAATTTTCTTCTCTACAAGAATTCAGAAGCATGAATTTAATCTACGAGGCACGCAATGTATTTTTTTGTATTTCTTCAGCCTAAAGCGAATTTATTACTTAAAAAAAAAAAATTCAGAGAAAGAAAAAATACATCACCAAAAACGGCGGCGGGGTTTTCTCTTCGTATATGAGCCCGCAGACTTTGAAATATGAGAATTTGCGGTAAAAGTGAGGCGGGTCGAGTGATTGAAAAAATTATAGTATTTGTACGGAAAACAATCCGCATATATTCATCAATTCACATTATATACGAATGAGAAGCTGCACTCTTCTCCTCATTTTTTTTTTTTTTTTGCCCCTTCTTTTCTGCTTCGTCTTATTTGCTGTGGGAAAGTTCGGAGACCTGGTCCAGATGACGCACGATAACTGCAGCCTCGCGTGAACAACTGTTTCTTGAAACCTTACTTTGGGATCGGGAAAAACTCCTGTCACGTCTCGCGAAGCCTTGCGAACATGTATTTCATCGTAAAACCAGGTTGCCAAATCTTTTCAACAACCCATCTGCAGGTTATCTTTACCTGCACTTATTTTGATGTCAGTAATCCATATGTCGAGTGCCGTTAATTTTTTAGGTATTTTTCGTATGTCCGGTGTGAAAATATCCCGAGATACTCACTTCTTTAATAGTATTGGTTTGATTTAGAATTTATGAAATTATTTTAATCAAACTGAGAGAAATTTTTAGTTCCGGTTAGTCCTTAACTATTTTTATTTTTTCACGACAATCGAAATATATAGTTCTAGGTACAAAATGAAAATTAGTTTTCTAGCTATTGCCGGAAAGTCTCGTATCCGTTACTATTCTTTCGCATTACGATCACTGTTACGATATTTTCTTGTAACTGTTGCTAAAATTTAATCCTTGTGCAACAATAAATTGACGTTAAAGCCTTGTTTAGCTAAAAAAGTAGAGTAAACCTCACAAACTGATGTTGCGTTGCAATTACCAAAAAAGGATCGACAATAACACAAAATAGTTACGCGTACCTTGGTTTTCGTAATTCTAACGATATTCAAACAGTTTTTTTTAACGACACCTGTTTTACTGAATTTTTCTCTTCACTATAATAAATAAAACTCTTCTCAGTGCACGATTTAAAAAATTCTTCTTGTAAGACATAATTATTTAACTCAAACAGTCCAAAAATTAATTTCACTACAGTACTAACAAAAAAAAAAAAAAAAACAAGGAAATTTCGTAGAATAATTACAATTTCGTTGACTATGTACGTTTTCGAAAATGAGAATTGTAAGTGGCTCAAAAAATAGTGTGCATTGAAGTTTGACGGTGAATATCTTCTGAACAGTGACGTATACAAAAAAAATTGTAAGAGACCTTTTTTGTAGAAAATTCAATTTCCTATGAAAATATGAGTTGCGCGTATTATAATGAGTTATTGTTGAAGAGTTATAAAATTCTTAAAAAAAGACACCTACCTTAAAATGATCAAACTTTAACCTTCAATAACTTCTGAACAGTACATACAAAAAAATTGTTGGATACCTTTTTTGTAGAGAATTCAATTTCTTACGAAAATATGATGTACATATTTTTTTTATAAATAGTAGATACCGAGATATGTATTTTTCTTCCTCGCCATAAGAAAAAAATAGAAAACTGCGAGGCGGAGGACCTTCCTATTAAAATTAAGAGCTCATACTTGGAGAGAATGTTTTTGAGGTCTCTACCAACCAAGTTTTCGGAGTACAAAGTAAAAAAAAAATAGTCGATTTTCTTGGCCCACCCCACTGTACATACCATACATCCTTTATGTGAAGCTACGTGTAATAGGACTGGAAAAATTTTTCGAGATTTCAAGAAATGTACAATCAAGACAACAAACTCTGATCTATTCGAATCCTACAATCTGATATCTCTCGTGATGCCAATTTATGGAGAAATATTCAACTGATTTTCTCAGCTTCTAGTTCGCGATATTGAGCTCAAAATTTTCATGATGTATAATTACCAGCCTAGACAGCATAAATTTGAAAGTCATTGAAAAGATGTCTTACAACCCTTTTTCACCTGGAAACGATACCTCTGTGACCAAAAGATGTCTTTCACGGCTCTTAGACGTCAAGAAATGGGTCGTGAGACGTCATTCGAACGTCACTTTAAAGACTTCTAGTCTCAGGAGGTTATTAATTGCCATGCCATTTTTAGAATCCAGTACCTTAGAAAACTTGTCGTAAAGATCGTCTTGTAAATCCGCAGCGGATGAAATTTGACTTGGTTTAGTTACTAGAATATTCTAATAAAAAGCCAACAATTCAATTTCTCATGGAACTATAAGAAAATGTATTTTAAGTAACTATTTGAATTAATACTATAAAGTCGGCAATACTGCGTTTTCCGGTTATTGCAAGTCTGGATCTTCTATTTACAGTTACAAAACTGATTCTCATTTTTACCCACAACTATAGTCTTCTGCTATGCTGAAAAATGAAATTAGTTAAGGACTGCTTAGTCACTGAAACTTTCGGTGTGAAATGTTTTCGGCTTAGAGGGCACATCTGCCTGAGATATTCGAAAAATTAATTTTTTTTTAATGCATTTTCTAAAAGTTTTATATCCTAAGTTTAATTCAAATCGCCCATTGATATCTACAAAATTGACATCGTTATGACATTTTCTCTGAAACGTGTTCGACCGCTTGAAGGGTTCGAAATTGCTAGAAGAATCACTCGTTGACAGTGAAAGTCGACCTCTCATGAAACTACCATTGCTGCAGAGGGCCACCGAATTGATGACTATAAACAAAGTTGAAAATCTTCACTTTACTTTTGAGCTCCACAACAATAGCAGAATCAGACTCCAAATTTCAAACGCATTTTTCACAAAACACTGTTTTCAAAACCGGTGATCACAATATTTCTAGAACCGCTCAATAGATCTTTTCCAAATTTGTACAGAATAGGCGGAGACTCGCTTAGAGGTCATTGACGACCTTTATTTTTAAAAATCGATTTTCATTTGTTCGAAATTTTGCAAAAACAACGAAATTTGTCACAAACTTTTCGTGCTTAAATATCAATTGGTCACCATTTGAAAAAAAAAAATTATTTTCAAAAATCGGCGCTCGTCAACGACTCGTGAAATCTATTGAGTTGAATAACTCGTTTCGTTTTTCTTTTTTTTTTTTTTTTTATTACAGATGAATCGTTTTGACGAGAGAATGACCACCGTCTTTTTACGGCGGCCGTCTTCTCCTTGATTTTAAAAATTTTTGGATCTTTTTTTACACTCTGAGAACATATTTACATGTAAGAGAAAAAAATACAACATTTTAGCTGTAACAAGACTCCTTTTTCGAACGCCCATATAGATGTGGCCCCTTGACTCGCTGAGGCGAAGGTGGAGAGACAAATACGCGAAGGTGTCAGCCTAGGATATTAATCTAGTAGAGACAAGTTACCCGTGTAGAGTTTGCCAGGACAGACAATGATGCCGGTGACAGGGCCAGGTCTGGTATCTAGGATTGGGTGAACAGCACTGGCCCAGCTATTCAACATAATCGACAGAGTACGGTTTCAGTACTGTTCACCCAGCATTGGCAATGGTCACCTTGACTCAGTACCGTTTTAGCAAAAAGCTTGCCGATATTGGGGGTCCGGTATTAGTACTGCAATGGTTCCAGTTTTGGCAAACTCGTGTCAAGTATTCGGTATTGGTTCCGGATTGGATCATACGTCATAAATGCAGGTTCGGTATCCTTTACCAGAGCTGGTACGTTCATACCATTCGGGGAACAAGCATTGATGGTTCATTGTTGCCACAGAGACTGGGCGAATAATAGTTGTCTTGGAATGAGCGTTCAACCAAAATTAGTCCAGTTTTGGAACCCTGCATGGGTTTATATCTGCGTGTGCATGGAGCCCTCGATACTAGGCGGAAGATGATCGGTAGGATGAGGAGCGGACGGAGGATAATTTGCTGAGGGTGATCCGGGGACGAAGATGTAGGAGGCAGGTGTACGACGGAAGGCGGGGAGAGCGATTGGAGGAGGATGTCGGCGGAAGATGTGTTTCGATCTGCATTGTAATCAAGTGATATAATACGAGAGTCCCTCGAACCGTGGGAACCCGAGAAGAACTGGGCCAGCTGCCGCGCGCCGCGCGACGGGGCCGATATATCTTACATTTACGTTTTACATTTTACACTTTGATGGCGTGTTGTCCTCCCTCGTTTATTCTCCTCTCGTCCTTCCGTACTCAAATACTGTGTTTACCGCCGGCGGTGGTTAACAACTCTTGCCCTCCGTATTATATCGGAGAAATGCGGTCAAGTTAACGTTGTCATTACATCCCATCTCCAGGGACTTTACATGTATATGTTTATGTATACGGTCCGCAAGTGCAAAATAAATTTTATACCTTCTTCGCTGCTGAGATATCCAACCATCCTTTCCTTTGTCACACTGCGCGCATGCGTTTATAATCGTGAGGCATAAAGACACGCGTGCCTATAGGCGCTTTGTCACTAGAAAATTTTACTCCGGGTCATATCAATTTTTTCAACTCAAAACTCTGTATTTTTGATTCTATTCATTGAATTATGATAGCGTTGTTGTAAGCTTTGCCTCAGAAGTCCATACGAACTACCGAATTGTTCTTGTACTAAGAGATGATCTTCAATTGTTATTTGTTGGTAACCTTGCTTGGTCTCCGGTAATGAATTCATGAATCATGGTGAGTAGTACACTCTTCCGGATTGTTTTATGTGATGATTTTAAATTTTCTTACCTCCTCTCCTGATCATATCACTAAAAGGAGGATATGGTAATTATGCTCAGTCTTTATTGGAGATGAAAATCAACGTATGAAAATGTCATCGTGATCATAAATGTTGTACGAAGTACCGTACTTTGGGTGGGTCAAACCGTCAATTGGTTCAGGCTTTACACGACCTTTTAATCGTCTCAACATTTCTCCGATTGTCACTACATGAATTCGAACATGTTGAGAGTTTATATTATAAAATTACCAAGTTCAATCAAACCAATATTGAGGTATTAAAGATTCCTTACACGACTTATAATGGGCAATTATACCACCTACAGTCGTTTGTCTAAAAATATTCCAGGAAATGGCAATCTGATGAAACAAAGAAGTGCTTCCACAAATTATTAACAGTGGGTAACTAAAATTTCTGCAGTATCCCAATGTAGAATCACAATGATATGAATCAAGTGTCAAGATAACTGGTAATGAGAATTCTTGTAACAGGAACCAAACACTGTGTAACAAGTGAGGGATCCGGTGATATCAAGGGTATGACCACTTCTGAATTTAAGATTAGACGTTAAAAAAGTTCTGTAAAGTCATTTGAAGTCACGAAGGCATTTGAAATTACGTTAAGTCACTCGAGGTCACTTGAAGTCACACGAAGTGAATTGAAACGGTCGAAAGGAGTTATGTGAACTCGCTTGTAGTTACATGAGGTCAGTTGAAGACATAACGTCTTCTGATATGTCCTGAACAACGACTATCAACCCACTGCATCAGCGTTGTGCGTAAGTTTTATAACAAATCGTTGAATTAGTAGCTGGTAATGAGTTGTCTTCGGTACATTGAACATTTATCGGTGGTATGTGGGAACTTTGTAATAGGTGCATTGACAGAAGCGCGGTGAAATCTCCAACACTAGAATCTTGCACCCAATGTCGTCGTGCAAACTAGGATGAACCGCTCATCGCAAATGGAACATTGGCAATTGCGCATAGCACGAGTCCTTCTGTGGATCAAACCTGAATTTGTACTCACATTGATGTACATAATCAACATGAGTTTCGGTGTAACGCGTCAGAAGCATGTTGTGATCGGAAAGTGCGGTAGACGGAATGAATAGTAAATAAAATTGATTCTCTTTCACGCAAACAGCGAATCGTGGAGTGAACCCGTAACTGGTTACCTTCACCGTACACGAGTAAAGGTATGAGTATGAAAATCGTTGAGAGGCCTACGATGTGAAATTTTTTTGTGCTGCAAACTGAAGAGTACTTGCGGCATATAATTCTCCGGAGTCTACGTGGAATCCTTGAAGGGTTGGGTATCCTTGACAGAACCCTTGCGGTGAATACACGCGTTGTGAAACCGCTGCAAAGGTCTCCCGTGAATCTGGTAACTGATCTCTGCACAATGGTAGTTGGAAATTCCCGCAAGAAGACGAGCGGCCGCGCGACCACGGTTACATATATGCATACAAAGAGCGTCGTTACTCGACAACAACAATGCACAAGGAGCCGGCTTCTCTCTCAAGGATATATAAGAGAGACGGGATATCGATTCGTGTAAATAAAGTGAGCCGTCTAAGCCTACCGGAGACGGTAAAACAACCAATCCGGGACAGAATGCTGCACCTTGTTGGACCTCGCTGCGAGGTTACTTCCTCATACATCGGAAGTTTGCTTCCGTTTATTTCCGGAACCCTTGCTCTTCACATATCATTCGAATCGTCAGATATGACAGAACAATTTTTCCACGTCGTCCAGATCTCGCTTTATCGTATCTTGTCAGTTTATGCTAGTAGAGGTCATTCCATTGGGTGTTAAAATCATCTTTCATGTCACTAGTTTTTGACATAATGAAGTTGTTGCACAGGTTTCTGGAATCTAATACAAGCCTTTTCGCACCTTCGGTCGGACGGGTTAGGGTATCACTAAAAAATTGTGCGAATCAGACTTCAATAATTCACAGATGTCCCGGACTTCGTCGAACTTCAAGGAATTTCGAAACACGTGCTTTAATGTCTTTATTGACTTCCATGAAATGTCAGAAAAACTTGATTGGGTTTCACGGAACTTCGCAGTTCCTGATAAACTTCAGAAACTTTCCGATGAAATCAAGCATATCGTAGGATTGGTTTCCAAGACTCCAAAATAAAAGGAACAAGTATCGTGAACTGAACTGTGTCCATCAAAATGTATAATATAGATATTAATGTTTCCGGAGTGTAAATCTCATCGTTTCTTTCGTTTCTTCTATTCGTGATAATATTGATAAGACGATTGGTTCCTTTCTAGGGATAAACTGCAGTATAACCAATGCATGTAATAATATACACATCGTCTCGGTGACAACTGACAAATGTTCATGATCATATAATTTATCAAGTAATCGTGATTCTTGTAATGGTATTGCACACGTCTGTGTAAGCTCTGGGTGATACTACACCGAGGCGATTAATCAGCCGTCTGGTATGTGGCACAACCTATTGGGTAGTCTATTTCACGCGTAAATTATCGTTTGTCAACCTGTTTATGTGACGTCGACCGACTCGATTTCTCGTCTCTTTGAAAAGAGTGGTGCAATCATCGATGCATGATTTTGTACAGTAAGAAAAGTCCTGTGCAGACTTCTACATACTAAAACCTTGTGTCACTTTAACAATGTCTAATGTTCAATTTACAAAGTAATTGTGCTATTATAGTATTTATCGTCGGATAAATTCGGCCAATTTCAACATCACCATTTGTTACAGTGTAAGGATCAATGTCCCAAAGGTGTACTTCTATTACAGAATCCACACAACGTGGTGCATTAAGAGGGTTTCACACAAGTGGACGACTAAAGGAGTTCGTGAATTTTGGTAATTTATAGCTCGACGATCAATTATTCAATTCAAATGTAGTTCATTTTATTCGTAGAAGAACCTAATTGGCAGCATTGTTATTGGCAATACCGTCAACAATTTTACTCGGCGACATGTTTTGTCGTGCCCCCGATATCTTGAAAACAGCTTTACAGAATCATTACAAATTCGGAGACAATATTTTTGGATAGTTTGCCCTGTTAACTATCATCAGATACTTTTTTTCCAACGCAGTGGTGACCGTTGTAAGTTAAAATTCGATTTTTCATCTAAAATTCAAGAGTTTTCAGGTGCAATTATCTATCAAAAAAATACGACGGATCGCGGTAAGAATAATAAGCTATCCAAGAACACGGTTTCCAGCTTTGAAGTAAGTAACTCTTTCAAGCCATATTTGAGACATGGTTGGCACCACAAAACTGGTCACCGACCAAAATGGTTGACGTTATTGCCGATAACAATGCTTCTCACTGAATAGTTGTGATCAGAAAAGTAAGAAAAAAAAAAAAGAATGTGAAAACAAATCATGACACTTTTGAATCGAACAAAACCCAATCGAATCGAACAGCTGGCTGTCAAGATATAAATTCCCGACATCCACTAGTCGACTCGTATAATTTACCCGTTTGAAAATCCGGGGAAAAATCCTGCAGGTGAAGTTTTCACGCGTCGGTCCGGCAGATGTGGACGCAAAAGAGCAACGTAACGGTTAGTGCCCCGTGTGCGTATTACGCAGGGTATCTCGCGGCTGGATGAAGGAATGTGCCGAGGAATGCGCGGGTCTAATTGCAATGGGCGAGTGACGAATTGATCCATTACTTCACACCGCGCGATCCAAGCTCGGATGCATTACCGTCTCGCGATATTCGTGATGCGCTGCACCCGGTCCAGGGGAAGATAATGTGCGGTTGCAGGGTGACGGTTGAGAGGCGAGCAAGCTGCGAGACGAAGCGAGAGAAGAGTGGGTACCGAAAATAATAACGGCATCACGCGGAGCTCAGCTGGAGACTACTCTTCGTGTGATGTCCCTTCCGAATAGAGAAAGAAAATCAAACATGTAATCTGGCCAGACCTTGCGCCTCGTTCTCCGCCGCTTCGTCCTTTCGAATCGAGCTTTTCTTCCCCCAGTCGCCACCCTGGTGGTAATTAATTAATCGCTTGCGAGGGGGAAATTTACAACGCCTGACAGATTTTTCATGTTACACAATTTTTCAGAGTTACGGGTCAAAGGGTTTCAGCACGGTTAATACTGACGCGGTACTGCGGTTGGCGGAAACGAAGGGATCGGATGTCGCGGAAAGCTCGACTTTTCATTTTCCGTTACGAGATGAAAGCCCACGGCCGTGATCGAAGAGTATCGCGAAACGAGCTAAACTGAACAACGGACTCTTCGGCTAAGACATTCGTCCACCCGATGGCTCGGAATTGCGTTTCCAGAGACTTGGTCTTCGGTGGCGAAAAGCGAAGTCCCGATTTCCGCTCTCACCTTTCTCCGTCGCTCCTGTGACAAGATGAACAAAAAAGAATAAAAAAAAATAAAAGAAGTTACGACAAGCGTTTCGGAGTGTCACAAGGTTCTGTATTTTGACAAATATTTCCGAACGGAACACCGATTGTGCGGTCCAATGGATGTCTGTGTCAGGGTTTTCCACTGTATAAGAATTAGCTTGTACAAGGCATGGCCATATTATGCCTAACCTACCCTACCCAAGGAGCGGTATTTCAATTTCGTCGTTCTGAGTAAAGAGAAGAGACAAAGTCTGCTGCAGCTCGTCGTTCCAATTATCGCGACAGCGGTTGCCAGGGCATTCGATTTAAACGCCCAGATTCCGCAAGAGAAAAGGGACTTCTTTCCGGGGTAGGAGGAAAATAGAATGGAGGGGAAGAAGATAAAGAGAAGGAAACGCGGACGGATAGCAATTCATAATTATCCATTTTCAAACCGTACTCCGAAAACTTGTGGAAAACTTGTAGGTATTCAAAGTTTCAGTCGTAGGTGCTAATATTCTTTTTGGTTTCGTTTTGTATTTCACTATTCGTCTGAAACGTTTTTTACACGCAAACTAATTCTTTGATTGTTAGACTAGTAACCCGTCGCTGCTTCGCCCGCATCCAAATTTAATGTGATAAAATACCAAATTTTATACAGATAAAAAATTCTTGCTTACAGTTAAGAATATTCGAATGAAGACTGATAATATCTGACCTAATCTAACCTCGATCGTATACTTGCTCGACGTTTGCTCACTATTTCTTCTGTTACTCCAAAAATATTTCGAATTTGCTTCTGAAATTTTCATAGTTTAGGAAGACATTTACGCAAAAAAAAAAAACACTTTTTTTCGGCTTCTAAAGCAGACTACTGCCTTAAACTGACTGAAAATTGTTAAGTTAACCGTAATGAAAATAGATGATAGTTATATATGACTAAAAATAGTTCTTCTATTATCAATCTGCGACTTTTTTGCATCTCAAAATTAACCCAGAAGTCAAGAATATTTCTAAATGTCCGTACAGCTGTGAAGAACTTCAAAAATTTTAGTTTCGCGTCGGAATGAATTCGACGTTTATGTCTGACTAAAATTTTGGCCAATGACTTTTTCGAAGTGTGAAAGTCTATAATTCGTTCCTGAACGAAATTATACCGACCGCCGGGTTCGGTCTGAGATTACACAATAACTTGGAAACTGTATACTTAAGCGACGAGTGGAACATGTTGAAACAAGTTTTTCTTTTTGAGGTGTATACACAATAATGCTGTGCAGACGCACTCGCTCTCTTTCTTATTTTCTCTCCTTTTCCCTCTCTTGAGTCTGGATGGCGAGGAGCCGGCTGGCAGAGAGCGCTTTTCTATTTGAATAAAAGCAACGATAAGCACATCCTTATAGCCGCTCCCAGCTCTCTGAATTGTTTCCGCTTCTTAAGCCCCGACAAATTTATTATAATAACTCCTTATTACACTCGGCCCTGCAGCTCTCTCTCAGCTTCAGTCTTGCTCGATGTGTTTTATTTTCTGTTTGTGATTTTTTTCCCTCTATTTTTACCTCTTCAATTTTCACCACCCCTGTATACATATATACATTCACGACCGACTGCTACGCTAACCATTTTTATTACCCACGCTGTACTCTTTTATTGCACTCACTAGGAAATTACCCGAGGTGTGACTCACCGATTTTATTTATTCTGCGATATGTTGTACGTCAAACGTCAAGAAACGATAAGCGCGTAATTTTTTTTATATCCGAATTCGGTGATTTTTAGGGTAAAAATCAACCTCAAGGTTTATCCATAAAAATCGATTATTCAATATTTCTCGTTAACTATGTCAATTTTTTTTTTTTGTTTAATCCTCCTAATTCATAGACTAAAATACGTGCAGTGTCTTTACCCTTGGGGGATGCGACCTTTTTCTGGGGGGTGAAATTTGGAGGTTGCTTTTACTTTGCGATCACTGAGATTTCAATGCTGTGAGAAAATGAACAGCTGAACCGGGTGGAATTATTTGGTGTTCTTCGACATCAGTCGTGTAAACTTGCGGTATATTCTGCATCTCAAAACGTTGAAAGTTAATTTTTGATCATTCGGGTGGGATGGAAACAAATGCTTGTGCAACAATATGTTTCCAACTTTGATTCATTGTATTAAATCTAATATTTTATTTTATATAAAGGATAAAGCATTAAAAAAAAAAAGAAATTCGGTAGATAATTTGAAAATAATGTTTCATTCATTCTGTCCTAAAATTGAAATCAATTTATGACCAATATTTTACTTGAAAAAATGTATAAATAAAATCAGAGTGTGAAGGTTAATGATTAAAAATTTACGAGTACGTAAGTGTAAATTTCACAGTTTAAACGATAAGTTTGAATTTCGTTATCTGTAGCATATCGCCTGTTAGATCGCTTGAAGTTTTCGTGATTTTAGTAGACAATTGATTGGTGTGGAAAATTTATGAGATTTCAAGAGGTGAGGAAAAGCGGAGAAAACCGGATAAAACGTACAAAAATCAAATTCATCGACATCCGTACAATTTTTTCAATAATCGATGGATGTATCATTGAATAGGAGTAGGATTTAGTCTGATACAAGTATGTAACAAATCCAGCTAAACTTGGCGTACAACAATAGCGATATTGTGAAATGATCGAACGGAAATAGAAGTGACGATAAACAGTTTCCTCTCAAGAAATGTACAGGGTAGAAAAAAATATGTTATATATTATAATATACAATAATTTATATATAATATATTCAAATTAAGATTGTAAAAGATGAATAAAAAAGTTAATGCGTGCGACAAAAATACTAAAATTATTCAAACAAGGGTAGAGATATCGATTTTTATTGGATCAGATTGATTTCACCCCATATTGGTTTGTCCTGTTGCGGAGACTGTTTTTCACACATTTACTTCCAAGGAAATAGAAATTTGAATCAAAGAGGAATTCCTCTTCATTCACAATCCAAAGAATGAAGAAATTTGATTCGAACTTTCATTCAGAACAAACTTGCGAGAAAACTGACCCCTTCAAAACAAAAATTTTGTGGTGAAAATGAATTTCAATTAATTCAAATCAGACCTTCCACATCACACCGAATATATTATTGGAACGAAATCAATTGGTTTGGAAAAATTTTTTCGGAATGGTATTTTCAAATAGCAAAAAAAAAAAAAAATGTTCAGAACATCTGCAACTTAGAACTTTTAAAAATCACTTCACGCGGACTTTGCTTCGACAAAATTCTTACAAAACAATGGCTGCCGATTACCAGGCTTCGTTCTTTTCCTCCGGTGTTACTCCTCGACCCTTGAAGATCTAATCGATCTCCGAAAATCTGAGAATTAGCCGATTAGGTATCCCGGTTTACCCCCGAGATTTTCACCCCAGGCTACCGGATTGGCAGGGTTGGCCAAGGCTAAGATCGAAGCGCTAGAGGCGCATGTGACACAATGCACGACGCTCTCCCATACACATAATAATTCCACACGGGGTGAGAGATGAGGGGTTGTTATTGATCTTAATGACATTTCGCGCCGAGGGCGATGCCGGGGTGTAATTGATACCCGGACACAAGATACACTCGAGGCTCGCGGTGATCGATATTGTTATACATTTTTCACCGTTCTCAGGTCTCACGCCCGGAAGAATTCCAATTATCGGGGTGCGTGCAAACAGACTTAGAGACGAACCGGCCCGACCGTCCGAATCAAAAGTTACGAGGAAAGTAGAAAGCGTCAAATGAAAATCTCCGTCCAGGTTACTTGCGCCAATCCTATGGTGAACACTGTCGAAACGACATCCCTACTCTGGGTTTCGAATGGATTTCAGAAAATTCGAATCACGAAAGCTACGGCAACAGTGATTTGAGAAACGATTTTACAGTTGGAAACTTCGAAATGATCGAACTTCGGTGTTTTTAATCCGGTGCTAATGCTTCTGGGCTTGAAAAAAATGTCACGACTAGTATCCAAATTTGATACGTTTCTTTTAACGGATACGATATAGAAGTCGACAGCTGGAAGAGTGAGTATAAATTTTAGGATTCAATAGCTCGACAGCCGACTGTTCAATTCGATAAGTGTTTGTTTTATTCCGAAATACGTAGATCGATCAGAAAATAACGTGAAGAATTTCGCTGGGTGACGCGTAATGCGGTTTCAGCAAGAACATCTGAACCAATTTACTTGAAGTTTGGAGACGGTATTTTTGGATATCTTATCATATTTGATCCATGATCCGAAAGTTTGTTTTTCTCCTTTGTTCAAGAAAACAGCGACGTTTGAAAGTTGAAATTCGCTCTCTAGTCAAAGATTTCCGGGAATATTTCATGCAATTGACAAACGAAATGTGATTTAATTAAATAAGAGAAACTGTGCGAGAATACTGTATAAAAATTTAAACTAAATACAAACTTTTGATTCAGACAGTCCGGTCGATTCATCCTTAAGGCGAATCTTCCCAGGCATGGCACGCACCCTCCTAAAGCCGCAGAATTTTTAAAGGCCAAGTAAAGGATTCTCTCTTACCCGTTATCTAGCCCCATTGGGATGACGATTGTATGAAGTTCACGTCTACTATCTAACGGAAATTACGTTATTGAACAGTTTTACGCTTTTTCCATTTTCTTCTGTCAGGAAATCCGGAGACTCGATTATGAATATCAAACTGCAATTTATTTTAGGGGGATTGTGAAAATATTCCCCATCCTCTGCGTAAAATTTTCTTCTCCATGGTGTATAAATAGCGAAAAATATTCTTATTTTATTGCAAGATTGAAATAGTACTTTGAGTATAACTTATCAAAGTCATATATTCGTATTTTCAGATGATTTGTCTAAGCAGACGTAAAATTTGAAAAACGCTAAAATGATAATAATAATAAACGTGGATTACCAGGTGAAATATTATTCACAAGGATCTAAGCTAGGGAAAAACTATAATAATTGCACGCATTCAATTTCTTGCTAGATTCTGCAAGTGCATGTAGAATCGAGGACTTTGAAAGAATTTTAGGCAAGAATTGAATAATATTTATGAAGTTAATGTGTCAGTTGTCATATTACCCTCTTCATTGGGCAATGCAAGAAATTGTAGTCTGACATCCCGGGACAATCTCTCGAAAGTTGAAAATCAATTGCGCATGCGCGAGATTTATCGGCTGTTCGTGCAGGCTGGCCATCCCGAGTTTTCAGCTGTCAAACTGTTTCTGCCGGCGATGTAGTTGATACGATTTTTCGAGGTTAGAATCTTAAATAATTGAGGTAGTGACTCGGAAAGGTTTGGGAAGCGTTTGTTATTGGGTCGGAAAGTTGATCCTTCAAAGAACGGTCGGACTTTAATGCTTACGCTCTTTGAAAATTCAAACGTAGACATTTTGCGTACGTTGGCTCGCCTGCATCGCAGACAAGAATATCGCTGCGGGAAGATTTCGCCGACCAATGAGATTGAATTATTTGGCGCATGCGCATTTGACTTTCAAGTCTCAAGAGACTGTCCCGGGACTAGACCTATGAACATGAAATATATAAGTTTCATGAGTACACGTCCGGAATTTTCGCCGTCGGAAAGAAATTCGTTCGGATTTTTTTTTTTTATTATTCTTTCAATATAAACCTATCAAACGTTTGATTTAATACAATTAAAATCAATCTAGGCCGAAAAAATAGATGTTACTTTTAAACGAGAAAATTTCCTAATCGGTTTGTATGAAAATATTACTTTTCCTAGGGTCAAGAAAAACAAGTAAAAGAACTTACACAAAGATCTAAATTACCAGCAATTTGAAAAGAAACTTTCGTGATAAGAAATATGTTCAACATGTTTAAACTCGGATGGATTTTTATCGATTCTGCCATTTTCAACTTATTTCGTCTACATTTTCATACACTGTCAATACCGTTACACACATCCGACTCAAAAAGGAAAAGAAAAAGAAAAAGCTGCCAGAAAGACCAAGGACCAAAGTTTTCAAAAATTAATTTCACCAACGCATTCAACCCACAAAAATTTTTACCATACATCTGCGGTGTGGAATTCGAGGCTTATCCTTGTGCGTTCTTGTCGTAAGGTGAGAGGTTATTTGGGGGAAGCCTCGCGAGACCGGGTAGCAAATGTGCCTGATCCTTCACGGAGAGGATTTCGTACTTCGGTTCCACCCACCTACAAGGTCTGGATTCCGGCGCTGCTTAGCGTAGGTAATTCTCTCGAGTAAGCTCGCTATTATTTCGTCATATAATACCGAGGACACACGCTTCTCTACCTGCTTCAGAGTTTCCGCGCGATCGGGGATCGCGTAAAGTTCACGTTGATAAATTGCTTCCCCGATCTCATCTCGGTCTGGATCTCAACTCGATCATGCCGTTAACGCCGTGAGAATTGCTTTTTTCACCACTATGTATCACAGGATTTCTTCGCAGTGTTTGCGACGATAAGAATTTTCTTATTTTTTTTTTTTTTTTCTTTCAAGACATCTTCCAGTCGACAACGGATTATCAAAGATCTGTTCGAACAATGAGAATAAACTAACGAATTATTTGTGTAAAACGTCACGCGAGATTGATTGATACTTTTGAGTCTGTATTCTGAAGCTTCCTTGCATTCGATTTGAAATATTCACTCCGAGATGGGACTGTAAAATTTGATCGATTAATCGTAGACTTCGATTAATTATTTTTCGAGTGAAACGATTAATCGATCAATAAAAAATAATGAATGATTAAAAGGGCTGGTGAATCGATTAGTCGATGAAACGTAATTCATAATGCCGGGTAATCGATTGGTAGACAAAATGTTCAATTGAAGAGGCCAATCAATCGATTCATTCGGACAAAGATTAGTCGAAAGTACCGACAAATCGAATGGCGGATAACCGATCCATCAGAAATATCGATCTATTGGAAAAATGACTGGTCAAGAGTTCGATGAATCAATGAATTGGAAAACGAATAATCGGACGATTCAAAAATTATTCATCGATCGATTTAAAAAATAATTGGACGAAGTCTTGAAATAGTCTGTTAAGGTGTTTCTTCAGTCAATCCAAAGTCCTCGGCTGCATGTGAGACTTGGACTGATTGTTAATAAAAATGAACTGAATATCAGACCAGATTACTCGCCAAAAACTTAAAAAGGAGCTTTTTTATAATTGGATTTTCAACATAGTACTTATGACCGTTTCAAGTTTTTTTTTTTTTGTTTTGATCGGAAATGCTACCACAATTATTTCATAAAATCCATAGATCTTGACGAAAAACAAGATAATGGTTGTGTGAATAATGATCTTTTCAACGACATATTGAAGAGGAGACATTGCTGACCGTTTCGAATAGATTTATTTATAATGACAAACACGGTGGTATGTAGGTTACAAATGTCGAGTCCAGGATCCAAGAATATGGCGCGAAATTTGAACATCGTGAATCGTATTTTCACATAACCTGGTTTGATTCATTACTAGTATTAACAACATGATGATTAAGACGTTCATTTTTTATTAAGGAGGGGGTACAGCTTGGAAGGTCTAAAATCATACCTAGTTTTAGGATTTTTTTTTTTTTTGAAGGAAATGAAAACACTTAGAGCTGTTTGAGTTTGAGGGATTTATTATTGATAGTTTCTAGAGCATTTTAGACATTTTTCACTAAAATTAATAACAAAATGGTGGCATTCTGCATGTATAAGTAGCGCACGACCACGTCTTCAATCCGGTGGCACAGATTCCTCGGTCAATACTTATCCGATCAATTTAAAATTTGGACACAATCTTTGAAAGTTGTTTATCGATTCGAGCTCGTGACTAGATTTTTTTATTTCGTTCCCACAGTTCTTTTTTATGAAAATTAAAAAAAAAAAAAATAACAACAAAAACCCGGTCGCAAAATGCAATTTTTCGTTCATAATCGTACAGATATGGAATTTTTTTTTTCAACATTTGGGCAACGCACTCGAACCCGAAAAAGCAATTTGAACTCACAAAATTAGTTTTTCACAGTTACAGGTTGGACAGTCATGTACTTCAAGTTTGGAGTTGTTCGCTAATTATATGCGCCGTGCCACCATTTGATTATTAATTTCAGTGAAAAAATTCAACAATTTTCTTGAAACTATAATTAATGAAGCCTTCAAACTGAAATTGCTTCAAGTATTTTCATTTTCTTTAAATAAACTTCTAAAAACAGGTATGATTTCACACTGTCCAAGCTGTACTTCAGCTGTACAAAAAGTTATAATAAACTATCATCTAAAATGTTCTTAAAATTTCCGACAACTTCAATGTACATCAATTATACACTTCTCCAAAAGGATCTTCTGCTCACTCCGGAGTCACTAAAGAACCACCTTAAATGCCCAGTTCCATTTCAACGTGACATTAAGTTAATTTTGAGATAAGGATAATTTACTGATTTTCTTCCTATGCATCTTTAGATAAAGTCTGTTATACTCAAACAAGTGACTGCGATTTTTTTTCTCGTTTATTTTGTTTATTCTAATGTACCCGATAAACAAATTGGATGTTTTTCTTGTCATTTCAGTGCAATCAGAACCAAACTGGGACCTGGTCACAAATTATACGCACAATCGCAGGTTTTTATGTAGACAGCCAAAGCAGACAAAAAGTCACCTTATTTCGTGAGGTCAGTCAAGACGAGTTAAAGGTAAAAATAAGTGCTGAGAAATTCATTCGATGTTGTGCGAATATCGCGAAAGACGACGGGCGTGGTTTAGGGCTGCAGTAAAGGAACCCCGGGTTTAATTTATGGCTTAATTAAACAAGCCTTGTACCATCACTGGTTCTCAAATAAGATCCCGTGGGCGCCACGGTCCAGGTTTTCGATTTTGAGCGGTTAAAACTCAAGCCCTAAAAAATTCGGAGCCGTGTACCGAAAGCTGTAAAAAAAAGTCTTCGACTCGTTTCACAATTGAAATTGCCGCTGACTCAGAGTTATCGCTATTTCTTAGCATTGCATGAAGTTCTCTGACTTTTCGTAAGCTTTGCTTTTAGTGGGTATGTAATAATACAACAACAAGAAAAAAAAGTCGGTTTTAAGAAAATCCTTCTTCCTGAATTTTTTGTTGTTTTGTAAGTCTCGTGGGGAAGAACCCCGTAGAAAAGTTGGTCAATTTTGAACGGATACTTTATTTTTTACGCGAAACATTCTTCGAACTCTTGACTGATTCTATGGACACGTATTTTTGATTCGAAATTATGTGGCGATCAAGTTTTGCGAGGTCCGATCGCAGGCATTCACGAATTGATTCTCATGGATGAAGCGACGACGATTGAATAAGAAAAGTTCGATCATCACGGTAATTTTAAAATCAGATTGTTGTACAATTTTCAAAACATCTCTGCAACTTTTGCGGTTTTCGGAATGTTTATCCTCTTTCAAGGATTTGTAGCCCGTTCTAATCGTGAATGAAGTTTTCTACGAACCGCCGCGCCGTACAAAAATATTTGAGACCGATAAGTTATATGACGAAAAAACTTTAATTGGATTATTGCCACGTAATTTCATACAATGGATTTACCAATGACGGTTTTTTTTCTTCTTTCTATAATAACTGAAGATGTAAAGAAAAAATTGGAACTTTGTGAGTGCAAAATAATTAGTTACAAATATGATTTGAAATTGACGAAACGATAATAAACTTTTAGTATTTCAAAAACCGTGCGAAAATAGTCTCCAAAGTTTGTGACAGTTTATCTTTTTCGATCGAAATTCGCGATTGTTTAAATTTTTCTAGATCATTCTATCGCATATTTTAAAGATCTGTGATTCGATAAATTTTGTATTGAAAGTATTTTGTTCACTTTACTTTAATTATAGGTCCGATAGATTTTGAAATTCTAATAAACGGACCGGTATCAGAAAGATTCATACCTTCCCGACTTTTCTCCGTCTTTCCGGTTTCCATACCGTGAAATGTCAGCTCTCATCTTGAAAGCGAGAATTTTCTTCCGACATTGCGATACGTCTCACAACGAGAAAGGCGAGCGCGTTCTCCGTGTACAAAGACAAAAGAAATTTAATTTACAGAGAAACAAGGACGCGCGGCGGTTTCCCGCATCCAGGATCCAAGGATCCGACATCCAGAGACTGCAGGATTCAGCGCGAGTCACTAAAGCTGCGACGTCACCGGCTCCCCTGGGAAATTATTGATAGTCAGCGAGAAAATGACGTCGTAAATACGACGCGGAGCCGAGTCGCCCCGTTTCATTTTCCACTTCTTTCATTCTTACTTTTCCTTCCCCTTTTTCCAAGCTCTCTACGCTCTTTTATCTCCGGCGTTAGCGAGAAGAAGGAGCTAAGCGGAGGGATTCTCGCACCGCAAATTGCAGCTTGCACTGGAGCGGGGTTGAAATTTTGGGTTTGAAAAGTTCCGATAGAGCTGAATGCTGAATTTTTTTCTGGCGAAATTTAAAGTAAAGAAATCAAAGTTTCGAGTCGTCCGAAACCCGAAGCTCGAAGTTCCGAAAGTGCAAAGTTTCGAAACGGCATAACTCCGACAAGTCAAAGCTCCGAAAGTGTGAAAATAAAAAAATTAAAACATCTGAAACGTTGAAATTGGGAATGATTGAAGATATTCGGTTCTATAAATTTCTGGCTTGGCGAAATTTCACCACTTTGATCTCTCTCTGTTTCGGATTTTCGATATTTTTGTTTTCGGAAGCCTGGTCATTTGTCAACTTTCACAATTTTATTCTATCGAAACTTTGTTTTTCGGAACTTCGCTCGATCGAAACTTCACTTTGCGGAACTTTGCTTTATCGTAACTTGAATTTTCGGAATCTGACATTTCGGAACTTTGATCCGTCCGGTTTCCGATCGTTTGAAACTTTGTTGTTTCGTAAAAGTTTGATTTCTTTATTTCAAATTTCGCTACCAAACACTGTGAAAAATTTCATTTCTTATAGTAACTGGCAAAATTCAGTAAAACAGGTATCGTTGAAAAAACTGTTTGAATATCGTTGGAATTACGAAAAACAGGGTACGCGTAACCATTTTGCGCTATTGTGGACCCTTTTTTGGTGATTGCAACGCAAAATCAGTTTTTTCGGTTTATTGTACTTCTTTAGTTAAGCAAGGCTTTTTTTTTGTTTATTTTTATTCATTATTGCAAAAGCATTAAATTTTCGCAACAGTTACAAGAAAATATAGTAACAGTGATCGTAATGAGAAAGAATAGTAACGGATACTAGACTTTCTGGTAACAGCTACAAAACTAATTTTCCGATTGTGGTAAAAAATGAAAATAATCAAGGACTGAGCGGTAGACGGAACTAAAAATTTCTCTAATTGAATAATTCGGAATTAGGCGCTTTCGAAGAAAATTCCATTTCTTCGGCTGGTTTTAAAAGGACCGGTACAGTTACTTTGAGAAAATTCAGCAGTGTCCGGAATTTATTTGTTTCTTCATCAAAGTTTATTACACAATGAAAAGAAAAATAATTGGGACAGGATGCATTCTTTCCATGCCTCTGAAGATCCTTGGATGAGCAATTACTCATCTTTTTAATGTGGGGTTTTGAAAGAAAAATCATGCCTGTAGTTAAGATTAATTGTTCCAAATTTCGAAGAAACTCAGCAATTTGCAAATAGCTTAGTGGAAAAAAAAATGTTCTTACGATTCCGCATATTTGTATGATGAATATTGGGAAAATTATTATTATCCGATGAATATCGAAGAATATTACGAAACTGTTCGTTTTTCAATGTGAAATGAACTTTGATTAAGAAATAGGTCGATTATGGACAATGATCCTTTTTTTAAACGAGCTGTATGACTCCCAAATCGAGCTTGAGCGAAATCTGGCATCTGCCGTAAGAGGTTTGGAGCACCATTTATTCAGAAGATATGCAATTCTCGTTTCAATGAAAGAATTATTTTATCTTAATTTTGTTCTATCTGTTTTGAGTTAACAAATCAACATGAAAAAATCTGTTGTTTCTAGTTTTTTGAAAATATGTTTTTTTTAAATGAATGGAAAGAAATGGTTCTCTCATTGAAACGAAAATTGCAAATCCTCTAAACGAAATCATTTTCGAGAGAATTCGATCGGACCGACGGTTCTCCAGAATTCTTACAATTCTCTGATTTCACTTAAAAAGTGACTTACATTATATTGTACAAAGCCTTGGTGTTATTATCCACTGAAATCTTGTGCAAATCACTATTTATGAAACTCAAATCATCAATATTAATCATGCATTTTTACAGATCTCCAAGACCAAGAGGATGTCGGAAAAAAAAAGTTTGGTCATTTTTGACTTTAATAGATTATTAAACATCAAGTTGCGATGTTTCACTCAAGTTCACGCCTCTGAACCATAAACGATTAGGAATTAATTAGTGTTTGTAATTGAGGGGCATTCGACCGTTCAACAAGTGGCTGCAATGAGAAACAGACGACGGATGGAGAGAATTAGGGTGGATTCAGTCGATATACAACCACTCCGCCAATTTCGGTATTTACCCGCCACTAATTCTGTTCCAAAGAAACCAAAGTCTTCTCATACTCGGATAAAATTTTTCGACACTTGTTGGAAGGAAAAAATTGTATTTCCATAATAACACGACAGAGATTATTCATTTGGCGTCAGTTGGAAAGTTTTATTCAATTTCATTTCAATTCCTTTCAATCTGCATATTTTTTTATTCATCAGTCTAGAAAATTTTCCAATTAGTTCATATTTAAACGGATCTTTCTGAGGAAATCGTTAGATTTATTCAGACACTAGTTAAATCTCATACAAATTTACCTATGTTACAAATCCACGGTTTTGAAAACTTTCAACTCCATCATCGGTGGCTGATTTTCATTAAAGGAATTTTGAAAGGGTTTGTTTTTTAACTTGTTTTTTTTCAGAGGCTTAGAAAGTTGATTGTATCATTGAATTTGTTCGCTTTTATTATTACTTTTAGCGATTCTTGCTGTTCATTTCCATTTTCTTCGAAGAGCTCGAACAAGAAGTAATTTATAGACAAAAAAGTTTTGTAAAAATTATCCTCAAGTTCTGGAAGTAGTATTTCAATAAATGTAGTCAAAATCCACAAGTTATCAGTTTGGAGCGATCAAAATACACGATAAACCCCATTAGAATCATGATGTAACGAAATTTGCTAAACTGTTGAAAGCATGAAAATCCCCGACTCATCGCTGAATTCACAAACTAATTAGTGTAGGATTTTTGAGCAACAAAGAAACACGCACAAGTTCAAATGTAACATAATATTTTGATTTCAGATAAGAACAAAAGACTGAGTTATCAACGTTCACTGAAAACACGAGAACAAAACACTTTCAAAGAAATTTTAAACACGCGAAGTCCATCGTTGAGAGAATAATTGTCATCTAATCCAATCAATTGCGAGGAACAAAGTAAGTTCTACTTTACAGTGGAAAAAATTTTTCGCAAATGAATTGTTCAAAAGACTTGTGGTGAAATGGTGAAATAATATCGAGTTGCAACGACGAAAATTTTTTTTTTTACACGAAGTTCTCTTTATGCGCGAATAATTTTAATATTTCGATGTATCCGTTTTCTCTTAAATTTGAGAAATTGAGGAGCGAGGCTTTGGTAAATATTTACGACAGCTTTCAAAAAAGAAAAAAAAAAGATTCTAATCTAAGAAAAGAGAAGAAAATCTTCACTGCATCATAATTCAACTAACGAAACGTTTTCAGTCTCGTGGGATTGGCGCTGAGAAGGCGTCCAACTGTTTAAGCTTGGCACTTTATTCGCCCCGCAGAGTCTGGCAGCGGCAGGGTCGTGACCTATAAATGTTTTATGCCTGTCTGACGATCCTCTTTAACTCATTAGAGGCAATCAATTATTCGGCGCTTAACAGGCCGCCCCGTGTTGAGTCGAAACTTTTTCCCAGTGCCGAAAAGTCTTCTTCCAGTGGAGTTCCGAAGCGTATGTCTGCAGGCAAAAGTCCTACCTGAAACAGAGAAGAACAATACGTTCGAATTCAAAGTTTATACTGCTCAACTAGTTACAGTTTTTTACCCTAACCGAAAAATATGGTTTCGGGTAGAGTATGAAAATTAGTTTTCTAGCTGTGATCATAAAATTTTGTGTATTATGTTACTGTTTCTTTTTTTTTCCAAATATTGTTATTCGTACCATATTTTCTAGCGACTATTGTGATAATTATTTCAGGGTGTGTTCAGTTAAATAAATAAAGTAAACTGAATAAAGGGATTCAATGTCTTGAAGGGTGACTTCGGTGAAATTTTGCCCAAAATACGGTTCATTAATTTTGAACCTTTTGAGTCACACATTATTGTGCCGAGTCAACTTTGATAAGTACATAATATTACAATGTTTTTGGGGTCACTTATTACGAATCTGGAATCTGGTTTCAAAAATTCAAAATGACGGATCCAACATAGCGGATGGAAACTTGAAATTTCATTGAATCCGGTCAAAAAACTCTACGCAAAAGTTTTCGGGTTCGCTGATTACGAATATAGTATTCGAATATAGATTATCGAATATAGTAAACGAAAATTTCAATTAATTTGATCGACTACGGTCAAAAAACTCTATACATGGGTTTTGGTGTCACTAATTGGATTCGCCATACTGCATTTCCAAAGTCTGATTTCAGATTCGTAATCAGCAGCTGCAAGAACCCCTGAACAAATTTTTTCTCCGGATTCGATCGAATTTGAAATTTTCGTTCTCCATATTAGATTCGCAAACTTGAATCTTTAAGACTCGATCTCAGATTCGTAATCAGAGACCCTACAGACTTTTAGGAATGTGTTGAATGATAACTTTCTCGGAAATCATTCCTTCAATTTCCACGATTTTTTCCAATCAATTTGGTTCTAACAACGATAATTTCTATTATATCGCAAAAATTACTCTCAAGTATTGAAAATCTATAAGTATTCTGTCAGAAGCAGTATGAAAAAAACCACCAAGAAATATGTTGAAATGTTCTCCGAATTAGGTACAAAAAATGTATATCAAATAAGTGATGAGAATACTTATGACTATGACTCAAAGGCTCGACTGCTCAAAAAAAGTCGTAAAAAAAATCCTTCCACCAGTTTTCGAATTACCGTAGTCCAGGCTTGGAAACAACAATTCAATATTCTACGATAAAAATGTGCGCAAGGAATCTACTGAAAGAGATTCTGCCCACCGCTGCCAAAAATTCTTTGCGCATACTCTGTCATCACACAAGACGAAGACTTTTCTGAAAAGCCTATTCTGTCATAATCTATAAATTGGCCGAAAGGTTTTTTATACGACAATTTTCAACCGATACTAAAAATTTGACTCAAGCCTCCCCTTCATGACCAAAAAATGTGGTGTCGACAAATATAATCACGGTAAAAATAGTTACTTGTACAAAGTGTTTTTCTACTTTCAATTACAATTAATCGTACCAGATTTTACTTTCGTAACTTTGACAAATGAATTTATTCCCAGCGAGCTTGTTCGATTGAATGAAAAAAGTCCGGGAAAAACCTAACCTAACCTAACCTAACCTAAGCAAATCAACTGTTTTCTACGGTGCATGACATTTATATATAAGCCTGGCGCTCTTTTGCTGCACCTTCGAATGCAGCCGTTCAGGATATGTGTTTACGCGAGGTATTATATTACTTCCAAGATGCGTGTTGTGATACGCGAAGTCGGATAAATCGCTGCTTATTTATTGCTTAATTAGTGTTTACACGCGTGTTCTCTGTAAGAGGTGAAAAGAAAATTGCTATAAGCTATATACGGACCTATAGAAATTGTCAACGGGTAACTGACCGAGAGGTCAGATGCTATTAAATAACAGAGTTGGTCGGTGTAAGATGTCAGGGAAGATGTTGGCTGGCGATACGATATTCTTCCAAGTTTTTGAAATTTTATGTAACTTCATACTGTACGCGCACAGGTTGAATTCGCGAGTTACGGCTAAAAGAGTTTTTTTTTTTTTATTTTCTTTTTCTTTTTCATTCCTTGTTTCTTAGTAAATGTGACTTTACTCGAAACACACAAATTGTTTGTTCCTTCACTTGTTTTTGACTAAATTAATGATTGATTCTTTGGACCGAAAAAAAACGTTTCCTTCGTCATGTGTCTACTTGATCTCCATCTTTGGTAAAGTCAACAAATCTTTTCTCCGTGCGTGGAGAGATTTTAGAGAAGTCAGCCAAGACTCGAAGGAATCGTATACGTAACGTAAAATCTGTGAAGTACGTCATGGAGTTTCTAAATCCAGCGTGTAGAGTCGCCTGGGGTAATGATTTCTCGGTAGGTGGTCGGTGGCAATTAACCACGAATCAGGTGTACAGTCCGGTCGAAACAACGTCCAAACGAAAGAATAACGTAACAAAGACTGAACGACTCGAATTGTTTGTGGTAGAAAAATGAAAAATGTCCTTATAAGCTCGATAAACAAGGTAAAAAAAAAAAAAATACATGAAAAAGAAAAACCAACGGATTTGTACAAAAAGAGTTTAATTACCAACAACTTTTCAGACAACTCACCATGTGCCTTTTTTCGTGCAAAATCTGTACCGTATGCCCAATTTCAATGACTCGTAACTGATTTTGTTTGCCATTCGATGATGTGTCTGGAAATCGCATAGATCCTAATCATTTTTCATGAAATTTCTTTAATTGACAGAAATAAGCGACTTGCTTCAAATTAATCATGCAGGTTGCATTATGTTTCAAAATATATTTACGTTATCAAAAATAGTCAAGTGAATTGCGTAGAATTCGTTTTTGAACAGATTGAACATTGGAATTGGAGAGACTCATAAGCGAAATTGCAGTAAGAAGGGCTGGTAAGTTATCAACACTTTCTCGTAATTTTATTACAAAATGGTCGAGCATTGAGAACTTGTCATATTTGTAAGCTAAGAAGATTTTTTCAAAAACAGAAATTAAAAATATTGTAAAAATTACAAATAGAGTCTGGATACCGATTTTCTACTTCGAAAGACTTTGCGATGGTTGAAAACTTGATAACTTTGTTCGATTTCATCCCACAATGGCTAATTTTGCTGAGAATATTTTTTTTTCAAATTCCACCGACAAACTGCTTTTTATCACACCGGTTTCGGTAAATACATGCAATTTGCTGAAATTATACTTGTAGTAATTTTGATTGCAGAACGGCAACATTTAATCTATCACTGGCAAGAGAAAAAAAAAACAGTTTTAGTGAATCCAGTTTAACACTAATATAACTACCGAAATTAAGACGAAGCTATTTCCACCAAGACTTGTCAAAATACCTGGTCTTCAAAAAATACCTAATAATGAAAAAATTTAATATCATATTGACATTTACAGTCATTTTGATTGGTGTGATAGTTCTAGTGTTAAAGCGATTTCACCTGAAAAATCGATAGCTGAACTATCTTGTCTACCAATTCAGTATTCGTTTTCGTTGAATTTTCAGGAAAATAATCGTAGCCAACGTATACACGATGTATAAATTAAATAAATTCTCAATTCTCAATCATCTGGTATCGAATAATCGAATAGCGTGCCAGCAATCTCCTCAACAAAAGTTGTTTGATAACGTAACCCATCACAGATACTCAATGACTGAACAATTCCTTCAAAAACTTCTGCAATTTGATAATTTTTTTTTTTTCATGGCAATGGAATAATTTTCTGATCAAGGTAGAACCAGAGTTCGATTCAGATATCGATTATACAAATTTTGTGGAACATTTTTTCTGCCTTGTCACTTTTTCAACTAGACTGTACACCTAGTATATTCTCAAAACGAAGTAGAGGCCAGTCCAATGCCTGAATACTTGAACTGAAACATCCACATTTTAGAGGAGCTTGTGAATCGGGCACGATAAGCCAAATCTATGTTCCAGTCGCTGTGCAGAAGGCGAAAGAACTACGCAATTAAACCAGAATAGGATCGTGTGACTCGGGACAATAACCACCCCGGGCAGCCGTGTCGCGTATAAACACGTCCAGACCGGTGCATTCGTGTTTGCCGTATTCTCGTTGCGCCTTGATACTTGTCAGATCGGCTCGCGGCAGGCGATAAGCGCTGATAGACCGAGCCGCGGTGTCTAAGGGTTGTAAAACTTATCGGCGACCATCGGTGCTATTCGTCGACGGTGACGTCCGGTGATTTTTTTTTTCCTCTTCCCTCCGTGATGGGGCTCTCTTTTAAATTCATTCGCGACCCAGTGACTGTACGGGAAACAGTTACAAATTAAGTAGTGGGAGCTTTTCCTCAACAGCTTTTTCCAAACTCGATAGCATGCGATTGGATTTTGCATTAGAATATTTCGAGGGACTGTGAAATTTGTGAAATCGCAAATCGCTTTTCATTAGAACTACTCGGGAACAACATGCTGGTCAGACATTGCTTCAAATTGGTTGAAAGTTACATGGAATCGCGTGTATTCATTTCAAAATAGTTTGAAACACGCTCACATTAGTTTGAGACTGTTTGTAATAATTTCTAAACTGCTTGAAACTGCTTTGGGATGGTTTGAAAAATTGCTTAAAACTTATTGCAATTCGTTTCAAACCGGTTATAATTATTTTCAAACCGGTTTGAACGGTTTGAAATCATTTTGGAACCGTATAAAATTCATTGTCATCTGATCTGCGAGCGAATGCACCGTCAGATTATTTGCTTCATCTGCCATGCAGATTTTCGGGTTTTCAAATAGCATTGAGCTGGATTAGTTTTTGGATCTTCGTCAGCTATTATACGACTGATTGCGAGATTCGATATTAAGGACAAATCGGGAGAACCACCTGGATCAAAGGTTAAGGAAAAGATAAAGAAACGTTTTTAATTTTCTCAGCAATATTACTTGAGCCAATTTTGATGAAAACGTATGAAAGAACATCTAATACCTCACGTTAATTAATCTCTGGAAATTCGAATCACGCAAACCAGAATATCAACAGTTTGAGAAAAGATTTTGTAATTAGAATGTTGAAAATAATCAAACTCCGGTGTTTGAGATCCGATTTCGATGTATGCAGACTTATTTTGTTCACCAGAAATAAGAGAAATGGTTCATTTCTGAAAGAAAATTCTATACATCCAATTTTCTCATCTTCACATTGAGACAATATAACATGCCAACACATTTGCCATCACTGTTACGCAGCGATCTCCCATGGAAAAGTTGAAAGTCATTCGGCAAGTCTTCAACTCGTCTCCAAATACACCCACTAATATTTAAGGCGTATATAAGTGCGATAAAAATTTAAAAATAGGACTTCTCATCTGTCTTGTAGTAAAAATGAAAATTTTATCAAACCTCATTTGAACAATGGAACTGCGCGTAATTGCCGATTTGGATCTATTACAATCTATTAAAAACTTCATTTACACAAAGAAATAAATTTTTATCTATGATTGGAATGAGAAATTGATATTTTTGCAATGTAATCAGAAAATTGAAATACCTTTGAAAGCCTTGAGCAGGTGAATTCATAATGTACATATACTTAGATTTCCGAAAACGTTGTGTGACTCAACCTGCATATTTCCTCCTTGAATTTCGTTTAAATCTCCGAGATCATAAAATAAGTTATACGGCTGTTACATGTTACAAACTTTTGTTATCTTAACTTTACAACTTTCGAGATTCTCAAAACTATAAATTTACTCCAGTGGTACGACTACGAAAGCGTATCACGCATACATATTGCGCAAAGCACAAGATCGTATCCGAAACAAAACACACGGTTGATTTAACCTGCAATAATTTATCAAATTGTGCTGTGGCATTACGGTGAAACAAAAAACGATCCACAATTCTTTATATCAAGAGAATTCAAGGCCGCTTTCTACGCGAGGAGGGGTGAGGGGGGGGGGGGGTGAACCATTCTGAAAACACCAAATCATTATAATGGTGGAAATTTTTATTTTTTTTTTTAATCAGGTTGGCACTACGTTGTGAATCAATGATTTTTTTCTGAAATTCTTAAAACTTCTTTCGGTATTCTATACCTGACTAAAACAGGTAGTGAATCCGATTTTGTCCAATTCGTGTCCTTCTCTTACGATTTCACTGCTCGCTCTCTCACTCTCTCTCTCTCCATCGTTCGTCATCTTTACAACTAGGCTTTTTCATCATCTTTTTAAACTTGAATGCATCGCTGACAAGTGATGTTGTTGTTCGTGAAATGTAACTCGTTGCAGATGATATTGATGTCTCATGCTTTATATCCTGCCACCTAATTATTTCTCTATTACGCGTTGTTTATCTGCGTTGGCATGATTTCATGTAAGATTAAGATTAAGATTGTTATTAGAACAAAGAATGATTAATAAAACCAAAAATTTTATGTATTTTTACTAATAAATTTTTATACCATAGAATGTAATTCATCTTTACGTGGCCGCTTATATTGTATGTATTGTAAAATTGTTCGTCACCATTTTTTCGAAAGTCTGACTAGGGCGTAAGTACAATATCGATTCAATTGAATTCTCTCTCTTTCTCTCCCTCTGTCTTCATTTCTCTATTGGACCGGACCGGGAATAATTGAACATGAAAACAGTCCGCGTTTGGCGGCCGTTCTTTTCACCAGAATCAGCGTAGCAGCAGCCATTCGAAAGTCGTGTGAAAGAGTTGTTTAAGAACAGCGCGCGTTGATCGGCTGTTCAGCAACAGTAAAGAAGGCACCGACTCGAGAGAGCTGCCTTGAATTAACTAGCATAGTATGCTCGTTATCGGTGGCAGCGTGAAGTAATATACATTGCACACCTACACGTCGAGGTATAAAGCAAAAGGCGCCTACCTCGTGGCTGAGTGAAATAATTTCGCCCACTTGATGTGTTATTTTTCATGCACACACACGCATACATAACGTAAATTTAACTCGCGTACAAACCGCGTCTAGATATCAGATAGCTCGAAGTTGAACAGTCTGGGAATTTTTCTATGTTTATTCATAAACCGATTCTTATCAACTTCGCGTCACGTGTGTATGCAGACCTGTAGCACCGAAGAGCGGACGGTGCAAAGTGAAAACGAACATCTAGGTACACGCGTATATTTATGCATTGGAATACGGCGGACTCAGCGAGTCGCCATCTTCTTTTTTTTCCTAGTTTTTCTTTTTATATCGCAGAGCTCCGACGGAACGATATTATACATGCGGCATGCGGAGAAGCAGGGAACGGGTCTGCGAGAAGGGTGCGGAGCATCAAGTATCGAGTGTCGAGTCTTGAGTGTTCGGTGTGGAGAGCGTAACGGCGGCGGAACACGGAGGGAGAATATGCTTGACGTTAATTTCTACGATAAAGGAATTATTGATTTTTACTTAAGACTCAGTCAAGGGTGAGAGCGAGCCGCGCTTCTTTAAAGTGGAGATACACTAATGAGAGAGCTTTAATGCCCGGATTTTACAACCCCGACACACCCGTGTCGTTATCCTGCGTGCCACCCTGATGATTTTGGTCGGGAACTTTCGGCAAGTTCGATTTCTCTTCAAAACAGTTCACGATTTCGAGGGTTAAATGAGTGCGGTAATGCATCGCGCGGATTACCCACCCGGAAATTAAAATTTCAACAACTGAAGGACGTTCAAAACAGTCACCCAATAAGGTTCTTCGCTCCAAGTCACATGTTCGAAGTTCTTTTCTGAAAAACGAGACTTTTAAAAATCTCGTGCAAGGGTGAATGAAAAACCGTGTAATCTTCAATCTGGTTTACTCGTTGAGAGAATGGTTGAGACTGAGAATGCTTTATGCCGATGAACGACTTGAAAGTTGGAAATCTTGCCTGAGACCGAAATAGTTGAAGAACTTGAGATGGGTTTTTAATCGTTACTGTCTTTGAAGTTCTCTCTGCAGGACTAGGATTTCCAGCGACCTCACGCAAGGCAGGATGACTGAAAAATATTTTAAAACTTCGCGTTGAAACTTAGGCTCACAGCACAGAATACACGGACAGATCATGAACGAACACCATGTAATAACATCTGTTTAAACCGATGAACTGTATGCTTAGGTGCATTTGGTTAACCATGAAGCACATAAATTTCTACAAAGTGCCACGACTTTCACAAAATTACGACGAATGCGGATCTTCGTGTCGCATATTTTGATCGGAGTATCTATGACTGCGTATCAATTCACCATTATTTGAGAATTTGCAAATTTGTCGAGCTCATGGAAATACCCCGTAGTCTTTTCATCTCCGTCTTCAGGGAAGGAGATTTTTCCTCCCTAAGGCGACTAATCCGTCACCATATAACCGTAAAAGTCTATATACACGACACGTGTCATCCTCGTCTCAGACTTAAGGATTTGCGCGAGAGAGCGTGCAGGAATATAAGGGCACGAAAGGAAGCTTCGAAGAGAAATTCAAAGTAATGGGGAAAACTCCGGAGCGTTAGAGCAGTTCAATATCGTTTCTCTTTTCTCGCTCTCTTATACCACGTCTCGCTTTTTCTCCGAGTTCAGCTCTGCTCGCTACTCGGTGGATACGCAATAGGACCAGACGATTTCCAGAAGAAAATGAAAACTTCACAGCGTACCCGTTGCAAATTGCCAAAAGATGCTCATCGTGCTTTTCCGGTAGTCAAGCAGCCGGCAATCAACAGAATGAACCACAAGTTTCACCATTTCAAAGACCACGGCCGTGAACATGATGGTGCAATTAGAATTTAACGAAATTAACCGGGATTCACTACTAAAGAATCATTTTGGTGGCCAATTCGAAGATTCAACATCAGGTGATGTTACGTTAACTTCACGTTGTATTAAATTGGCATCATATATGGCTATTATTATCAGATAGTGTTAGATTGCCATCAGGTAACGTTAAGTTGACATTGGATAACGATAGATTGACATTGTGTAGGTTTGGATTGACATCAAACAAAATAGACTGCTAGCAGGTGGTTTTATGTTGTCATCGGAAAATAATTGGAGGATATCAGTAAATGGAGAGTTTGTATCAAATACTATTAGATTGATGAACTATCTTCCTACCCCAAACAGTCAACGTTATAGAAATAATGACAAATGTAGCTTGCATTAGTTTCAAGGCTACGACATCTTGACCCTTTCTTCATATCAGACCCACGAATACCCGTTAGTTTGAGCCTTCCCAAGGGCTACGCGTATTTGCAAGAGGGATTAATTCCCACGAGTAAAACACGCGATCGGAAACGTTTGATGGGGTGGAGGAACAAGGTAGAGATAAATGCTGCGGTAGAGTCTCGCTGTGATTGGAATTAATCGAATGTCAGGAGGCATAAAACGAGTAAGATTGCTTAGTCTCGTTGTAGCCTACTGATGAATTTCAGCGGTATTAGATCAAAGCGAGTTGCATGTGATCAATTGAGTATCTGGTGAGATTGATAGAGGGTGCTGGGATTTACTGCAAGGCAAGATTTGTTGATTCGAATTAGGAGTTCGAGTTGATTTTCGTTTTCAACTCTCGGGTTTTTAATGACGGGCGGCTTATCAGCCCACCGAATTTCGGCCCGGCTGTGCCAGCTGGTTGATGCAAACTGCTTCATCGAGGCAGTCATTACCCGCGCTGATTGACGGAAATCTTGTTAGCCGTTTCGTTTGAATAATCGTCCGCCACAATCGGGGATTTTCATGACTGGTTTGTCACGTAATGGCGCGTACCGCCCCCGCCCTCCGCCTGGTACGTAGCACATCTTCCTGGCAGATCCTCGTTATAACAAATTCAATTTTATGTTAAATATTCCCGAACGGGAAGCCTCCATTGATCCGAAACTTAATTTATGATCTCCTCCCTTCAATATCTTACAAAGCTCCATACATTATGATCATTATTGTTATTACGCCCTCCATTTTCCATTCGCGTCTTTAATGCCCTGCAGGGTAGCAATCTTTATTTCTCTTCCTCTTCCGCTGCCCCGTCGCCTCGTCTTCCTCATCCTTCACCGTCCCTTCTTTCCTATCCTTACACGCTCCCCTAGGTTCCCCCTGCACTTTCACGTGGACGGCCATTAAGCGTCGATGATACGTGAAGGTACCCTCCAGTCTGGCAGGATCTGGAGATCCTCTCTTCGTTCCTTCCGTTCTTGCAGTCCCGGTAGCAGCGTCATCACTTTTTGCATTCAGGGGTGGGAGAAAGGGCTAACGTCCCACCCATCGGAGCGAATGATTCCAGAACTTTCGAGCTCTTCAAATCCACTAGTCGAGGTTTTACACATCTGGGTTTACAACGGTACCAACGATGAGGTCACCTCGGCAGGTGGAAATTACTCATAAATCGAGCTTAGTCCCCTACATATTCGCGGTCTTGTTTCCCGTGTATTACATTGACTGGTACACCAAATTTAGACCAACTATTTAGAGTCGAAATTTCAAATTGGCTAATTTGGACAGGTTGAAGTGACATAGGATACGTTATGGTTTGGATATATTCGAGTCTTGTCATAAAAATTACACTAAAATATAAGAATCTTCAGATTTTTAGGAATGTGGGTCTTACTTTACACGAAAAACACTTTGAAAAATCTAATCACGTTTTCGAATTGAACCTCTGTCTTGGAATTCTCAAAACTTTTTGCTGCTGGAAAATGGATAGCCTTATTTGTTTTTTGTATGAAGAAATCTGATCTTTCCGAGTTCAAAATACATCTTAAGGTAACGGACTAAAAAATTCAATGTACTTATTTTTTATGTTATAAATGGAGAGCTTGGGGTGTATCCTGAAATTCTAAGAGTTAGACGGAATTAGAATGATTATCGAATCGGTGTAAATATTTCCGAGAAATAGAATGTATTCAAAAGAAACGGAGATCCCTGTAATATTTAATTTTTATCGCACTCTCCTCTCACTCTGAAAATTCCAAAGTTTGCTCAAAAATGTCTATCTTTTTAGACGAAGAAATGAAAATGATTCTAGTTTTCATCTTTTGCATATACAGGACCAAAAATGTCGGAAAATGTGTTTACTCGGCATTTGCCGAGGAACTCATTCAAAATGGATTCCATATTCGGATTGATCTCACTTTTCTTACACAGAAACCACATCAGGTCTTATTACCTTCCGAGGACTGAAAGTATTGAAGATTCGAAGACAATTAATGTTTAGTTCAGAGCGTGATAAAATTGATAAGTGCATTTCTCGAAAGCGGCAAGGTTTCGAGGTTCTAAAATTTCATGATTCCCATTTCTTAGTATGCACCACACATATCGAAGTTGCAGCCAGTTCGATATTCTTAACCTTGAAAGCTGGCCAAAAGTTGGCGGATGGGCCCGTATAGACTCTGAGAAATCGAATAAAATGCCCCTCCTCCGAGCACCTCCGACCGTCTCCGAGCATCACGCAGCGGACCTGGAGGCGGCAGATCAATCTTCTACCCTGCCTCTTCCTCCACCCCGCTCGCGCCGCCTTCTTCGTATCCTCGTAACAGCCCTCTCGCCCAGGGATCCCTCACCGCGCGTACGAAGGTATGCGAGTGGGTGAGGGCAGAGTAGCGAGGGACCCCGCCGCGGAATCCTTCTTTGGATTTATTGACCGTAGATGCCATTATTTCAGGGCTTATTCCTAATTTCCCGTTTTGTATGGATAAGGAGGCTCAAGGAAATATGACGATCGGGGATGAGCCGTGAGAGTGATTTTTCCAGGCGTGGAGAGCGCCTCGAGTCGAGTACCGGAATTCACGTTCTCCTTTTCCCATTTCTTCCGTTTCATTGAAATTAAACATCGCTTTCGTCCTTCCCCGTTCCGCCCGCTATACGATCCTTTGACTGAACCCCCTCGCGTCCAACACTTTGTCTCTCATCGTTTCAGCGATCAAAACTGGCAAAGGGAACGGTTTTTTATGTATAATCCGTGAATGCTGAACTGCGCGGGATGCATTTGTGTAAAAGGGACCACTCATACTTCACGTACCGATGTGTGAGTGTCCAAGTAACACAAGGTCGACTTATATTTGACTCATTGTAGACAGAAATGAAAAGGGCGCATTTGAAGCCAGTATCGAGTTGACTACATAACAACCGGACGTTTAAGAATGTCCCTTGGATTGTCGATTTATGGTCAACGACGTGAAAATTGATTCGTTGTCGGGAAAAAAATAGTGAAGTGAAACTTTGTTATTTCGATAATTGATAGACTTTATTCGTCCTGTTACATTCACTAGGGCGAGTTCTGTTTGATAGATTTTATTTTCATTGTAATTTTCATTCGACGTTTCAAGGATGATCGTGGACATAGAGTTGAAAAGCTTCGATTTTATGCTTATTGACGGTCATCAGGCGAATAGAGACCATCAATTATTGGCTTCCTGGCAATTCTGAGTGTATTTTTTTCTGTCGGCATCATACCGGCATTAACAAAGTGAATGGATAAAGTCGATCTCTCGACAAGTGTGCTACCTGGGATGGCTGCGATGTTTTCTGAACGAAGGATCGCTCAGATAAAGAAGCCAATGAAGACCATCGGCGCCATTTTACTACTTCCAGCTCACGTGCTCGCAGAGCGTCTTGGGATTCCACGCACGATCAGATCAGGGTATATAGAATGAAGAGCGACGGTGCGTGTGTATCCACCCCGAAAGGCACCACCTGCCACCCGCGTTGCGCAGAAGTCTTTTCCTTCCGCCTGATCAACATCGATTCCAAGATGGCAGCGTGACCGGGTGTGGGCTCGCCTCATACGTATAACGCGAGGTCCCTTTCCCTTCTCCCTTTTTTCCACCAGCCCTCTGCCGCCCCCTCGCAGTATTTGGCTTGGAGAGATGTCCGGGGCCGATATCGGAATCGCATTAGGGAGCGGGGATCGTCGTGCACCCAGAGGCTCTGGTACACTTTCACCAAGAGGCAGAGGCCGCCACCCCTGCCAGCCAACGGAAATATTATCGCAGCCCCCATCCGCTGCTCGGGCCACGCCTGCCAGCATGCGATATGCCTCGCTGGAAAATGACATCCATTCGATTCAACCGAGAAATCGAATTGATATACCAGGCATCCGAGATCAGGAGCGAGGGATAAAGAAAAAAGAACGAACAGACTATTCCAGGTCTCCTTATTCCGTTCCGAAATAACGGCAAAGGGGATATGAAAACAGTACATGCGCTCATCGTCGACGACTGTGATCAGGTAGGTTGCATTCCGTTCCACCTGCGAAAGAACGTGACTTCGAAGCTTGTTGTCACGGTCTACAAGAAGAGAAGGATAATGGTCGGATTCATCCGGGCAGGAACTGTAACTACCTAACTTTCAACCAGTAACGTCGAAATTTCAAGTTGAACATCTACTCGGGGATGATTTATTGATAATGTATTTGAACACGCGACGAACTCGGCTGGTTTGTAATCTTTCTACGATATCCGAATAAGCCTGGGTAATAAAACGAATAAAAATAGAGGAAGAAATATGGGCTCCGACGAGATAAGTAAAAGTTTACGAGATTTATTCGATTCCTTTGATTGGGAGCTCTCCAGTACCTACTTACCTTCCTACCTACCCACCTACCTAGACCTACCTACGCGAACGACTCGCTTCTCGAAGGGGCTATTGACTTACCGTGCAGCCAACCCACCCAGCATAAGCTCAAAATCGGCTTACTTAGTGACCCAGCTTTAGTATTTTTAACCAATTATTTATCGGTCTCGTGATTTCTGGACTTGGAGCTGAAAAAGTCAGGAAAAACGTACCAGACAGCCTTTCAAGTGGTTTAATTCTTTTGAAAATCAATCCTCAAGTTTTTTGATTGAGACAAAAGGCTATGACTTAACATTCTCGGAACGAAAATTTCTGCTGCAGTTTCAGCTGAAAGGCTTCACTATTTGAAAAATTTTCTACTGGTCCACGTTGAGGTCCCATCAAAGTATCGTGAAATGAGTGCCTTTACCATCCATACGCAAGCCAAGTAGCATGTGAAGAAGGGAAGTTTGTTTTAGAATGAAATATAAACACACAAATGATGAACAAGGAGGAATCCGCAGAAATGTGTTTTGCAATTTTCAATGTTCTTTATCGGTGATAGATTAGTTGCTGCGGCTTCGAAGTCGGTCCCATAAGCATTATATCTACAGTGAATGAGAAGCAGTAGATGAAGAAAAAATTGGAAGAACCGAGGGGGAGGAAGCTAATTACCGAAGACGACCCTTGAGCGTAAATTCGGTCACTGTGCCACGGCGGAATACGGCGAGGGTTCAATGCCTCCTGACCTTGGCCTCCACTCAGCTAGCCTGGGGCTGGCGAGGTAATTAAATGCGGATGGGGTTGCCTCGCTCGGAGCATCGGGTGAGGGTTAATTGCCGATGCAAGGAACATCGCCCCACGCCGAGCGTCTCCACCCCTCCAAGTCCTGTCCCTGAACCTTCCAAGGACCTTGGATAAGCTGCTCATCTCAAGGATCGTTTTCAGTTTTCAATGCAACCCCTTGAACCGCTCAATCTGTTGATTTATTAACACCCACTCAACTCCAAATCAACACCGCTAACCGAGTTCTAATTTACTGCACTCCGGCTGAAACACGACCAGAAAGTTACTCCGATACGGATGATATTCTGAGCTTCGACACGGCCTGAAAGCCAATGTCTTAGGTTGAATAAACTGGCAACGAAACTATCTGAGTTGTACTTCAGCGATTTCTTTTATTTTGATGCAATGTACGTATGATGCAATGCAACAAAAAACATTGGACACGTATTTTTTTACCTGCCGATTCAGCCATTTAAGGAGTGAGAACTATCCTTGAAGTTTATCACCATGATTAGATTTGTTGGAAGTTTATTGCCGTGAATTTTTTTATTAAAACCAATTGGACGTTATCCACTAGCAACGGACGATCATATGCGTGAAATTTTCACCCTCAGGAGAAGCTTTCCATATTATATAGTAGTAAGCTTTAAGGGTGGTTTTCATGCCTTGCACTGGACTAGCAGTCAAATACGTATCTAATGTTCTTTAGTGTACTTCAACGCATCGTGGGATGGTATAAATCAGTAAGGCACATCTCGGCTGCTTTCTTTGCTAGAACGATCGTTCGGTGATAAGGTGACGCGTGGAGGTGCAGCAAAGTGTGGAAATAATTGGAAAACAAGTGAGAACGGAGGATTTTCGATTGAGGTATGATACCAGGGACTTCCACGTGAATGGTGATTGTTGAGAAATTAAGAGAGAGCGTAGAAAGATTACGAACCACTGTTCCGGAAGTACCCTAGTTACAAATTAGCATCCAGAGGGGAGATCGGCCCGCGGCGGGGTCGCTCTCTGGGTTATTAAATGATGCCGAGGCTGGGGTCAGGTCAGGTTAGGTCATGGCAGCGAGGAATAATGAGCGAGTAAAAGTTGAGCGAGAGTATTTTTTACCGAGAGTAAAATTACGCCGCAGCCGCCGCTGGCTCCGTTCTCTGTCGTAAGAAACGAGTTACCCCGACTCGTGTGCCCGGTAACGGGGACGGGTAAAATGGAATGGGGTGTTTCTGCGCCAGGGCTTGAGTCGGAGATGAGGTAAGCATACTAGGTTCACAGGGAGTTGCGTTTCATTCATTACCGTCGGTCACCATCAACGGAGGCTTACCGCTTTCCGGTTACCTTTTCCGCGGACTGGGAATCAGCGATTCAATTGCTGCATCACTCCAATCACAGTTTACCTTTTTCGATGTAGTACCTCGATCAATTGAACAGTTTCAATCGCCACTGAGGAATCCGACCAACGAGACTTCCGCGTTTGATAAGTCGTCAGATCGATCGCTCGATCGATGATTTGACGGTGAAGTTGCTACTGCTGTTGCCCCTGAGTCACGATCAGCTTTCGGAAAGGGGGCGACGACTTGCGATGCCAAAGACGGTTTATCGACGAGCTTCGCGAACCTTTATTACTCGGTGAGCTAAAGCCTTGTTAGCCTTATCGATTCACCGTATACACCACACTATGACCCGCTCTCTCGCTACCTTGGGGAGACTTCGCGAGGCTCTTTCACCCATAAGCTCACGAACCTCCAGGATAACGGCGCCTATACTGACGGCAGTTTTTACTCATTTTCCTTTCCTTCTTTACTTATTTTCTTCCTCCTTTCTCCTCCGTTGCGTTGTTATGTTATACCAACCTCCGCCGAAACTCCTTTCCGAGCCGCGTGGTGATTTAAGGGGTGAATAAACAGGCCAGAGAAAACCGTGATGCAGAGTATTTCTTTTTGCTCGCTAGAGCAGAGCAGCGCGGGTCTTGCGGGTGGCAAGGAAGACGCGGGTGGCTGCAGGGAGCTGTTTCGGGACAAGAGAGGGCATTCGGGACTCCGGCAAGGAACGCTGACGCCGCACACTTCTCCGTGAGCTAGTATCTGGGAAAGCGCTCTCGAAGCCCCAGCCGGGGTGGAAGTCGTCGTCATCCTCTTCCACCCCCGGCTCCTCCTCGTTCTCCCGCCGGCTCCGAGCACCGGCACAGAAAGAACGAATCGGGGAGGGGGGGCGGAAGGGACGCGGGCGGGATGTCGGTACGAAAAAAGAGTAAAGCACGGGGTGAAGAAGAACGCACTGGCGCGGCGTCGGGGCGGCGAGGGTGTAGCAAGGGAAGCCGACACACGAGCCGCCTGCCCGCTCGGCAGATCAATGCCGCACCCAGCCAGCCAGAGGCACCCAGCCAGCCAGCCCAACCCTTGCTTCACCCTTCTACCCGCACCTTGCCCGACGTATCCGCACCGGCAACCCCTTCCACGCCGTTCCTTTCCTTTATTTTCCGTCCGTTCCTTCTCTTTTCGTCCTCTTGCTAGCGTTTTTTTATCCACTATCTCCTTTCTTTGCAAACCAGCATCGACGAGAGAGAGAGAGAGAGAGAGAAATCCTTCGTAGGGCTCCTCTCTTCTCTGTAGCTTGCCCAGATAAAGCACGACTCCTTACGCCCGCAACGTCATGCCAATGTCCTCGCTGATGGAGAATGATAATAGGACCCCTTGTACTACCAGTCGCACCCTAAATTGGGTAGGAGCCCTGAGGTTCAACTTGATTGTCAGCGAGCTGGGTACACCCTGTGGGTACAATGTTCGCTGTAGAACTAACCTCTCTTATTCTTCTTCTTCGTATCGGTTTTAACTACGTCCTCTGTACAGGCACACCTGCCAATGTTCATGATATTCCGGAGAAGTCTTGAATATGATTAACGACATGAGAAATTTAAGTAATAACACAAGTTGGACATGAACGTGGTGGTTAGACTTGTGGCAAAAGTTTTTTCACTTTCGTAATTACAGCTCGTTCTGCAGTCCGGTAGAATAAAAAGTTCGACCATGATCGGAAACTGTTATATCAGCAGATGCAAACTAAGATGCTCTTTTATGAAACTATGCTCACAATTAAGTTGGTGCCCGGTTGACCTTCTGAATCTTGTATTGCGTCCAGTTGTACTGTATTAACACAAGAAGAGCAGGATGGAGTCCCAGTTTGCAGCATCTTAAGATCTAGAGTGGCTGCTAATGTGGCAGAACTCAATCTGAGTTTCACAGTTGTATCTCGCAGTTTTTGGCCGAATTGACGAGTATAAAATTGCTCGGTCAATTCCTGGTTCAACAGATTCACTAATGCACTCAGGTTTGTTCTTCATCCTGCAACTGGACACGGACGCTGTGTTCTGGATGCCAATGTGTAGAATTTAAAACAATTCTTGTGGTCAATTCGCAAATTCAACATCAATTCAAACATCAATCAGATGCATTGACGTCAAACAGTGTAATATAGACATCAAATAGTGTTTGATTGGAATTAGTCTTAATTTCAATGTCATACAATATGCGTTGATCCATAGAAGTCATCAGCACATTTTTCTTGCAGTGTCGACTGACCTGCACCATAAATGTGAAACAAATCATAAACCTGATGCAGAACGTAATGATCAGGCGTATATAAATTGAGAGTGAATTGCTTGTACGGTCAGAAGATTCACTCCACTTTTTTGTAGTCCGACTTTTTGAATAAATTCAACTTCTGTCTTTCTCTCTCACTCTCCCTCTCTCTCGCTCACCATTCTTTCTTTCCGTTGGTTGGAAGCTCTCCTCAGACCCTTCCAACCCTAGCCTGCAAAAGCTCGTTGACTAAAGACGTCCGTACAAGCGAATCACTTCTTGCTTCTTCCACCTCTCGAGTTATACCTACCGCAAGAGCAGGTGAGAGCGACGCATTTCACAACTTTCGTCAAACTTTTTACCGTGTAATGCCCCAGTAATTGAGGGATCCCGGCGTGAAACTTTCGAGAACCGACGTCACTGAAGTGTTTAAAGTTTGTCGCAAAGCATTATGACGGGCCAAAGATGAAAGATACAAAGAGGAGAAACGTTTTATTTTAATTCTACCTCTCTTTCCGCCACTTTAATAAAGACGGTCATTTTACATCCTCTGAAAAGAAGATTTTCCTGTTAGCCACTGGCAACGGGTTTTTGCAAGTAAAAGTATATCTATTGGATTGAAAATACGAGATCGATTTCTTCAAGAAACAGACAATTGCGCCATAAGTGCAGAAGAGGCTCCTGGAATTGAAATTGCGACGGTTGTCGAAGGAGGACCGCGGATCTGGAACGGTTCGCAAACGGCAACCTTATGTAAAGTTAACGAGCTGAGGAGGAAACTTTCATATGAATACGAAAGCAGGGCGTCGCTAGCAGCGCTGTATCCTCCGTTACCGTATTCATATTTGAGGGGAGCCGGCACCAGATTGGACCGCTCCGTTATTCCTAACCGTTGCAACGCACACGTGTAGGAGGCTGCATCTCGTGCGGGAAAAAATAAATCCGGGCATGGCCATGCAGCAGCCAGCGCGAAGCTCTCTTAGCGAGATCCGAGTAGATGAGGTCCACGAGTGGAAATTTGATAGGGGCCTCCATCAGGTCCTTTCCAAGCTGCAATCAGGCATATCTTATCAGGTCATGCTGGATCTGGCCCTCAACAGATGTAAGTTAGGCAAACTGTTGGGACGTGCCTGTTGGGCTTAATCAGGTGCAAGTTGGGCACATTCTAACAATTATAAGGCGTTTCTAATCCGAGCCTCATTGGGTGTCAGCTAGGCAAACTCTACTAGAATCGGGCCCAATCAGGAACAAGTCATGCACATGTTGTCAAGGTATGTCTAATGAAGCCTTCGCTAAGCCAAGCGAACTCTGCTACAACCTTCCTAAATTGGGCTTAATCAGGCGTATATTTTAGTCCGGCATATCCTACTACCTTATTTGGGCCTGATAAGGATAATATAGGGCATTCTCCATTATGGCGCAACTGATCCGACCCTAAAGGACCCTGACATGTTACCAGTACCGCGAGCAGCCAGCAGGTGCCGCGGGTGAACTCGGCATTCTCGCGGCAAAATATCACACGACGTGTATCTATCCAGGTCTCCAAAATCGAAAGTCATTTCGCTTTGCGGTTAATTGTTTTTGTGGTTGTCTGCCTACGATTATCCGCTAGTCCTACTTCGCAGCCTTGTCCTCGCATTTGTATGAGAGTTAAATTTTTTTACGTGATTCCCAAAAATCTTGAATCTAGTTACTCGTTTTCCTAAGTCTGATCGAGCAGTAGTTAAGGGGGTACATGCAAGTATATGGCTGGAAAGTAAGTGAAATTCGGAAATTTGTAACTTGACGAAGAATTGTTTGATTCGATTAGGGTTCGTTTTCATAGAAAAGTATACGAATTGAGATTCACTTGCATATTGCCTTCAGTGAAGTCAATTGACAGGGAGCATTGTTATTGACAATAACGTCAATCATTTTGTTTGGGGACATGTTTCGTGATTTTCACGACCTCTGAAAAACTTATCAATCGATTCAGCAAAAATGTTCAGGCAGTATTCTTGGATAGTTTATCCTTTTTTCTTTATAATCCAGAACGGAGAGATAAATTTTTACTTTCAGCTCATATCCCCTTGAGCTTCCTGTCGAGGAAGGAGGTTCCCCACGTTCGTCGCAATCACGTGCGGCCGCATGTTATACGTGCGCAAACGGTATTGACGCCCCCGAAGCGCAGGCGCCCTGGTTCCACACCCACCGGCAAATATCAGCCCCGCAAGCTCGTGTGTGTTTTTCATACTTTTTTCACCGCCCCCCGTTCGCGAGGCTTCTCCCGCCGCCGCGACGGCCGCACTTTTCTCCGAGTATACCAAGTTTTTCATCTCGCTTCGTATTTTTCATTTTTTCCCTTCACTTTTTCTTTTCTCCCCCTTTTTCCGCGAAGGGCTCTCGCTCCGGACGCCGCGCCGCTTCCAGGGTCGTAATATCACCTCCTCAACATCTCGAATACACTTTACTTTCCTACGCATATGTGTGTACGTAAGTATGTATGTAACCGAGGCACCGACAATACAGCCTCCTGACTTTGCGACGATTTCGCTTATGTCTTCAGCGCTTTCATACGCCTCAATGCGCACGACATGGCGCCGGTCCCAGCTACAAACGCGATAGCAGTATTTCATTGAAACCAGTCGGGGGTTTTTATATATTATATGTGCGGGGGTTCGGCGCACTGGGCGGAAGCTTTAAGCGCGGAAATTAGCACTACTTTTCTCGCGGATATTTCAGTTTCGAAACGGCGTCTAGCGAACGGGGAATATTTTTTCCGAAGAGATTATAGAATTTAGTTAATTCTTCATTTCGCGCCCAAATTTGTTACGAATGTAAAAAATATCTCGAATCAAAACAACAACTTCCAAGAGGTGTGGAGTAGCTGCGAAAAATTAGATCTTGTTGAATGGGACAATAAATATCACAGAGAATCATATCGCGCACAAGCACTTGGATTTTTACTATTTTAAGTATAATTGAGAGACTTGAATACATTTTCCGTAGGTTATTATAATACAAAAATGGATATTAAATGAAGATGCACGGTGTCGAATCGACGTATTAAATTAAACAGGAAACATTATACGTATATCTGAATGATGCTGAGCTGTTCAATTACCAGCCTACGCAAATTAAAAAATTTGAAATTACGGTACGACGATAATTTATTGAACTATCTGATGATCCACGCCCAGAATGGTGGTTGAGTTTGAAATATTTTTTTGCTAAAAGCTGCTAAAACTTTATTTATTATACGTATAGTACTACTCGCGAGTCTGAAAGAATTCAAAATTTCTGGTATGAGCTGATTGTTGTGGTGGAAAAAGATGCGAGAAAAGGTAATATCGCCGGGTTAACACCACGTCTCATATTTTCCTTCCAGCTGCAGATGGATGTTATAAATTTTCCCACAAAGAGCCCGGTCGGCGAGACCACGGGGAGTAAAGTGACGTCGCCTCTCTTAATCCGCTGCCAGAGTTACTTTCATGTCGCGCGACGCGGTTACCTGTATAAAAGAGATTAATCTCGTTAGAGGCTCTCCAGCCGCCGCCTCCTTCTCCACTGATTGTCTACAGTCGCTAGTATCGCGGTTGCGGACCATTTTCACAAGATTTAAACGGGTATATTATATGAGTAAAATAAGCTGAGAAAGTGGGTAAATTTTGGGAATTTATATCTCGACAGCCGATAGTAAAATATGATCGGAGCTTCGTTTATTGTAGAATATTTAGATTGAGTTTCATCTCTGTACTTTTTTTTTTTTTTTCTTTGCAGCTAGAATCAGTTGGTAGAGAGCAATGTTAGCAACAACAATGTCGACCATTTCAATCGGTGACATGTTGCGGTATTCACAATATCTCATTGTCAGAAACGGCTGAACCAATTTGCTTTAAACTTTGACAGTATTCTTGGATAGTTGACCCTCTTTTTCACGGCTTTTTTCAGTTGCGATGGGATATTTCATAAAAAAATTTCAACTTTTCCGTTCGATTACAAAAAAGAAAAATATAACGATTCAAAAACGACGTGGCATTATGGCAAAGAGGATAAATTATTCAAGAATACCGTTTGCAAATATCGAGTCGATTGAGACGTTTTGGAGATTTCGTGGGCACCGCGAAACATACAACCGAACAAAATGGTTGACATTACTATCAATAACAATGGTTTGTATGAATTTATTGTATCAGATAAATATGTGAACTAAGCCTGAACCCCATACTTTTCAATAAAACAACCCCCAATCGAATTGAACAATAAATTTTTAAGTTCAAAATTCCAAAAATTCACTCGTTTTTCCAGTTTTTTACGGGCATCCCCTTGAAAGAGCTTAAAAATTTAAAAGGGATCGATTTTTAGTTCCGAATACGATCATCGGACGTATGTCGGTTCCTTTAGCAAACAGCTCGACGCGATTTGTGGTCCGGAAGAGGCTCGTTTCGAGTGGCGTAATAAAATCGGCTGTTGACTCCCAGGCCGTATGGTTGAACAGCCGAGCATATGTCGTGGGCCAATAACATTTCCAATTCATTGATCTTCGAGTGTATTATAGGGACGGTTTTACCGACCTGTCACCGATCGGTTAGCCGTTTAGGGTTAATGCAAATTCGACCTTGAACATCGGTCCAATAAAATCTCGTATTTATGTGCTCGTGTGTGGGGCGCTACGTTTTATCTGCCGCGGTCTAGGCACTTGAACCGTGAGCCATAATTCAGACGGAAATATTATTTCATGCATATTCACTGTCTTCAGGCTCAACGTACAAGCTTCAGTTACCGCAACGCAAGATAACAACTTCTTCTGGTAGAGAAACATGATTGTTTTTGTACCCCAACTCGATTGATAATTCATAAGTACACAGTCGTTTCTGAAAAAGTACCCTTTAGGTTGAACACTATGTACGAAGCAAGGAACTTTGTGAATCTTTTTTTCAGTGCAATTTCCGATTCACAGTGTATTGTTAGTGTTCTTGGAATTTATTGCATCGAAGTACTGATTTGAAATCCTTTTGATAAAGCACTCACATTTTTCTGAAAGAATATGTGGGGGATTCCATGAGAACTCCACCGATGTCTGACCCTCACCATTTTTGATTCTGTTCAAAATTCTTTGTTCAATTGTCCCAACTCTGAAACAGCATACTGAATTTTTTCAGATTTTTTATTTGACGGGCCAATTATTTATAATTATTGGAACAGAGTTCGAAAACGACCATTTTCAGAATTCTAAAAAATTCTAAAAAAACCGTATTTTCTATTCCGATCTTTTCAATTTTTGTTCAAATTTTTATAATTTTTTTGAAATTTTCACACCGTTTAAACAATGTTTTGGTAAATGAAAAAAATTAAAACAAGGCGAGAGACTTATGATATAATAATCGAAAAGCCGAAACCGAAATTAATTGAATTGAATGTAATAAGATCAGGACGTGAATTTGAATTAGGTAGAAAGAAAAACTAAGTTATTCATAACTTGGAGAAAATATTTGCATTACTGCTGAATAAATCCAGAAATTGAAAACGAAATCAGGCAGAGAACAGAAGAGGATCAACGGGCAGCAGTAAATTTAGGATAATGGGTGAGAAAATAAAGAGTTGTTTACCGTTTTCAAAAGAGTAATAATGAAGTTTAGGTTATTCTGGAAGCTGGAAGAAAAGAAGAAAAAGAAGAAGAAGAAGAAGAAGAAGAAGAGGAGGAAGAAGAAGCATTTTGTAATATGCTATTATAGATCCAAGTAATCGAGGAGCGTTAAGCGGCCTGAGGAGCGGTGGTAACGTGAGTAGGTACGAAGTTAAAATGCAATCAGGCTGATATATCGTCGACCGTTAAATTATATATCGGAAAATATAGTGGCAGAGTAGTGCCAGCCTGTGCAGGGAAACCGGGAGCCCGATCGGTCGTCATTAAGTCCTGGATCGTTCCGCGTTCGCGCAAAATTAGGTAGCCGCGATATTTTTCTCGTTATACTTATTTCTGCGCGGTGGTTTCCCGCCGGTTTGGCGGCACCCGCCGCTCCTCATCGCGCTTCCAAAACGCTTATTAACGAGCCGCTACGCGCTCGATCGTAATTTCCCAGTTCGCACTTCGACGTGCTTTTTCTCGTCCTCTTTTCGTTCTTCTCGTTTTCGGCGCTGCGAGATCAAGAAAAAAGTAGAATAACTATGCAACAAGAGCATCGAAATACCGAATTGTCACAGAGGCGAAAATCTTATTCGCAGAATTACACAGAAGTCTGAATAAAACACGTGTATAAAAATTAAAGTCTTTAAAGACCAAAGTGCAACAAGGCGAAATATACCGAGAGGAGATTACGAAACTTACCATACTTAATGATGAACTGTACATGAACAATCTTTGTTGTCTTTTGATGCAGGCTGATCAACTCAAGATTCATATGTCAAACGCAGTTGACAGAGGTTGTGTGCGTGTTCAGCAATTTGTTTTAGGTTAAGCAGATTTCAAATAGTTGATGAATTGAGTCAAAAAGGTTTGGAAGACATTTATCTTCGACTAACTTACGACTGAACAAATGCTATGAGTTACCATAATAACATAAGCTCAATTTATCACGCGATGTGCGAGAGTTTGACACCCCATGCTCCGTTTTTAGTAAGTTGGCTCTCCTACCTTGTGGGCCAGAATATCGCCGTGGTACGATATTGTCGACCAATAGAGTTCAACTATCCCGCGCATGCGCAGTCGGTCGCTTAGCCTGCCAAGTTTCACTGTTTCCTCGCGATGGAATCGTCGGAATAAATAAGAGAATGCATCAAGTCAAAAATATAAAATCGTCAGAATCCTGATGATTCTGGATATATTTAATCTCTCTGGACCCCATCATTCTACATTTTGACTCATCTATAATACGTTTTGACTATCCACATTTCGAAATGTCGTGAACCCAGTTTTCACATCTTTGAAAATTCGATAGTGTGACCCTTATATCGTTGGTCTCTCCACTTTTTGACCCCCACTCTTGCTGCCTACACGTAGCTTGTCCGCCCTCCGGAACGCAATCGGCTTATGCTAATCGGCGGATTAGCGCTGGAGCTCCGCACCGGATTCTATTGTCCTTCCTGAACGCAGACGTCCGAAGACAGCCGCGTGTTACACCTATGAACTTTTCATTTATGGAAATGTCCATCTCAGTTAGACTTGGGACGCTGCATTCAACTCCGGACGCGTGATAGAGGCCTAGAAAAAATCTGCATCTACTTTCGCCAAACACTCAATGTAATTCTCCGGGATGTCAAATCTAGGAAACGAAATTAGAAATAAATTTTTTCCCACGGAATTTGAAGAAAGTAATATCATGACTGAGGCCGATTGCAATTTTAAGGTTCCGAAGATAGTTGGGATTTTTTCAAGGTTGGAATATAACGAATTTGAATTTCGTTTACAAAATCTTTTGAACACAAACGTTCACAAACGATTTTGAAATACTGACAAGCAATTTTATTAGGTCTGAAAAACTATTTATGGAGACTGAAAATAGTAGTCAAATATTTATTAACGAAGCAGTAAAGTTTTTTTTTTTTTTTTTTGTATCACACATTTTATCAGACTCTAAAATACTCCATGTACTGTCAAGTGGATTCGAAAAATTGATAATCATTCAAAAAAAGTATAATAGAGATCGTAGTTGGAGCACAACATTCACCAGTAGAGCTTAAGAATAGATTTCAATTTTCCCGTATATGATCGCAATACTCCTCAAATATAGATGTTTGTAAATAATAGATTAGTTTCCCGTGTGATCGGAGTTTCAATTGAAGGGTTATTTTCAAACCCCAATTCTTAAAACCTTGCATACTTTTTTCAATCGGTGAACCGCTGGAACAGAGATGACAGAGAGCTCGGGTACCTAAGACTCGCTTCTCGAAATATCCGGGAGTTCTCGTCGAACGGAGACACTAAAAAATAACAAGCTCTGTCCCCCACGTGATTATCCTAAGCGTGAGTAGGTACTAGAAAGGTGCATTCTAACCATAGCTTCTAAATACTATCCAATCGAGTATTTCTCCATTCCTCGGCGCGGCAGGAGGATATCATTTCCAGCAGAAAAAAAAACAACGAAGAAACAGAACCGAAAGCGAGGAGTAAAAAAACCATCGGAAGGTAGGAAAAAATTATGGACATATTCGGTATGCGAGTAATCCGAGGAAAATAGTCCACCGTGAAGAATGCCCGATGAGTGGGACCACCGGGCGAGGCCAGAACCTGCACCGAAAACGAAAGAGCCAGCGCAAAGCTGCCATGTAATATCCAGCGAAGTAGATGTCTTTTATCCGGAGAACCCCTTTGCGGGAGTAATGTACCTTCGTAAATATGGCCGCTGGTGTACAGACCATACACTTATAGAGATAGACCGTGCGGTCTTACGGCCCGCTTGAAGCTTGCCACGAAGTACAGCACTAGTCTGGACGTCGTTCGTGCTCTCATGCACGGCGCAATGAGGATGGGGGGCTTTACCGACTGTGGGGTAATACATCCAACCCCTCTCTTCAACGATCTTGACCCCCACCATTCACCTTTATAGAAAAAGAGAGAAAGACGTCGACGATACCGCTCTCTTTTTAACCAGGCTTCAATGCCTGTTAGGTAGTGCGTACTCTATCTCTATAAGTCTATGGAACAGACGGGCCTCTGTCACATACACACCACTGGGCAAGTCGCCGTACGTCTCTACCCAGACCTACACGGACAGCCGCACTCGCAGGGGTCTCAACCCTTTCCCTCGGGTATCGATTTTCAGCCCGAGACGTGGATGAAAGCCTCTCGGCCACCGCCGCCGGCACTACCAACTTTTATTCCAAAGCGAAGGCATTTTTAAGAGCATGCCTTGCGAGTATACGAGCTCTGTCCTCGGTGGAAATAATCCTGCCGGTCCTTCTATGACCGTCGAAGACTCGAGTTATGTACGTTTACACGTACCTGGCACCGCAGCTTGGATCAGCTTCGACGGATTGATTTGGACGCCAGAATCTCAAACCATATGCTCTGTCTCATTCTTCCGAGCGAGCGTTATTCGTGCGCATTGGTAATATTACAACTTCCATGGAAGACGACAGTTTCACGACAATCTCCAGATCCGTTTATTCAATAGTATACGTACTCAGAAACTAGGAGGAAATTCGTTCAACTGTTCTAGAGACAGTTTCAGAAACTGTTCTCTCAAATTTCAGCGTTTCACCGGTTCTTCAAGTCAACGCAAGCAGCCGAAGAAGTTGCGCACAACACATTCCAGAATTGTCCGAAAAAGAGAGCAGCAGTACAGGATTTTAGCAGACATGAAACTTGACGCTGCTCCGTAGATATTCATGAGTAAGAAGCGAATGCTCAAGTGTCACACTGACCTTTGAACGTATGTTAGAGCACAATTAATTCTTAATTCTTGATTAACATTTGCGGTACAATGATCGATTTTCACGCCGATAAAGAAGTCTCGACAGTAGTTTTTCCGAGCTTTCTAACAACCCTGGTTAGCAATTTTTGATACGATCCCTTTCGTGGTGTAATTGTTGCCTAACCACTTCTTAGCATTGTTTCAATTCACGAATGCTAAAAATGTTCTTTTATCGGGAACTTTTTACCTTCCTCGAAAGTTGGCTATAAATCCTGGTGAAAATACTGTGTAAACTTTTTGTTGAAAAAAATTAAATACTATTTGATGTGAATCTAAGACTATTCAACGCCAATCGAAGCCTATCTGATGTTGAATTCGATCCAAATATTCCTCGGTATTAGTCCACACCCGCAAATATTGGTCATTTGTAATAGCAGGATTTTTTACAGCGAATAACCAACTTTTTAAACGTTTTTGTATGAGATGGAATGTAGCCAGAGATCTTTTGTGACTCGTAAGGGTCAAGGGCCGTGTGCAGGTTTAGGTCGAGAAGGACTTTCGACTGGTTGAAATAACGGCTGGGAGGAGAGAAGCGAGAGCTCGATTTTATCCGAGATTGTACAAGTCTTTGGCTCTGGTATTGCTTGAGTCTCCGGGTTGCTTGTGTGAGTTGGACGGGCAGCCGGGATACCGCAGGACAACTTTTAAAGCATGTATATCCGCGCGAAATTGGAAAATAATAAATTGCCAAACTACTTTAAAGAAATTAGCGACGCCGACGTTAGGTAGGTATTCCAAGAATGTTTCCCTGCCCCCCACCTCCACCGCGTCGCGGGAGGAAGGTACGTTGCAAAAGTTTTCAGCTGATATTGAATAATTTTCTTAAAAAGTTACCAGCCCCGTTTCTCTTATATTTTTATTTCGTTATACCTAAAACTTTGCGTTTCTATCAAGCAATGAGAATTAATAAATACCCAAAACTCGGACAAACGAGCAGGACGACATAAAATTCGATTCAGTTTCCAGAACAAGACTTTCGCAAAATCCTATCCAATCACCGGATGATTTTGATCACAATTGAGTTCATAAATAGGTAAAAAAAAAAACGTTGAACCTGAATTTACGGATTGGTTGAAACTTGAAACTGCGTCGAAGAGTAGCGCTTACCGAAATTTTTCAACTCGAGGCTGACGAGTGCCTTTCTGTGTGTGCGTGCATGTGTGTGTGTGAGGCACACATCAGGGTAATTTGATTGATTGTCAGGGTGGAGTCAGTCATACGCGAGTGCCTCGATGGCTGAAGCAGGGTGGCGGTGAGGGCGTAGGACTTGCGCAGAATGGGCCACGCAAGCCGCGTACTTCCCCCAGACACCAAAGCCAGGACACACATGCTCAAGGTGGGCAACGCGCGCTGGTGTAACGAAATTTACGAGCCAACTCCTTTCCTCTTTCTTTTGCCAACGAGCCAACTCGCTGCGTGGAGGGGTTCAAGATAGGGGGAAGACAACTTCCCATTTGAGAACACGTGTGGGTTGCGTTGGGGATGACTGTCAGACCCCGAGGGTGCATGTGAGAGCGCCCGCAGTAAACGGGGCCAATCGGAAACGCCCGTTCTTTATCCTCCACCGCATCTTGGACTCCAACCTCGTGACGAGGCGTGGTTTCGCCAAAGACTTGGAGCACCATACGAGAAGTTCGTACCTACGGCGTCACTTTTTACTCAGGTACGATAGTCTCAACGGAAGATATTGCACGGATTCGTTCCGTGTCGCTTGATCTGGTCCACTCTTCTTCATTAACAACAGTACGATGCAGAGATCTGACTCATTTCTTTTTACCCTGTAAACCATGCCACGAGAATGCCTAACATTGATCACATTATCACTCTTTGCAGTATCCAAATACAACAGATGCGGTTGATCCTCGATCTTCTGGATTCATCCGATCCGTTCTCTTCGATGCTTGATAGTGCTTGGCATTCAGGTGCCCAATTCCTTAAATTTTGAAGTTGAAGCCACTATAAAGTGGCGAATACAATATTTCGAGCCCACAAATCCAAGTTGACAAATTTATCAACAGTTACAAAAGTAAAATTAGTCAGTCAACTTTAATGAAGACTATCCTGTATTTATGTGATCAATGTTCTTCCAATTATATTTTTTGTACCATCTCCTGCCCAAGAATCGGACATTGTATTACCTTGTACAAATTGATGAACAAAGAAGCGTCTCGCAATACATAGACTTGTGTTACCTATTACATTGTCCTGACGTACTTTGTGACGCAAGTCCGGCGTCTTCATTGTTCGACTTTTTACATGGATTCATTAGCCGCGTGTAAAAATTCACTGTAAGGACCGACCAAAATTGACCGGTGAAGACTACTTTAGAACAATTTCCATAGTTAGTACGGAAATTCAACATCAGATAGTGTTGGATTGACATCAAACAGTGTTTGATTTACACAGAATTATGGCCAATCGAAGTCTACACCTCATTTTTCTCGCAGAATCTATTGCTTCGGCTTTGTACTCTGCGCAACCAAAGAATAACAAGTGTCCAGTCTTTGGCGAATTTTCTGTAGTATTCGCTTATCAGGTCTTTGAATTCAGATTCCACAGTCTCCGAGGAGTATGGCCTATTTTCCTTCCAATTCCATCCCATAATTAGGTTCTGGCTCGAACGGAGTGGCGCACTGAGAGGGAGAGACGACGACGATCTAGGCGACAAGAAGTTCCTGCGGTGACGACGCGGTCCGAGATCAAAGTTGGGTGAGCGAGGAGATTTGCTCTCTTGGCATTCCCGCGGTTTTACTCGAGACGACGGTGTGTACTGTGTAACATCTCGTACTGATACTGATAATGGGCGGGTGCCCACAGCTCACGCACACCTAGCTGGCAGCTAACGCATGAGTGGATCAACCAACCTACCTACCAACCCACCTATAACGGACGGGGCCCTCGGATCTCATTACGCATTCCTTTCGCGCTCGCGTCATTATTTTACTTTACATATTGCTGCAGCTGAAGGCGTGCGGGTGGGCGGGATGAACGCCGCCTTTGCCAATTTCACGGAATTGAGAAAGAAATATAATGCGCAATTTTACTCGGCGGAAGCCAGACGCCACTGCTCTGCACCACGTCTAACAATAACTATACCTGCCCAACTACCTACAAGCCTACCTTATTCCTCCTTCGCCGTTACATTTATCGCTCAATTTCTGGCGGATTGGCGATTTGTTATTTTCCTCCAATCACTTCAAAGAACTAAGCTACTTTTGGTTAGATTACACTCATGTTTCAGGACAATTGTGATGTCTGAGATACATTTCACCTTACACAATCTTCTCCGATGTACAAGATACAATCTCTTATAAAGTGTGCGAACGGCTACATAATACAGATAACGTTAATTAACACTTTGGAGAAGTATGTGCGTTACTTCGATACCTTCTCCAATATTTCCAGTATGTGAGCATTGTCCGTTTCAATATGGCATCGAAACTCTGTACTCATCCCCTTGGGTGATTTAGCATATATATGCATGAATAATCTGCTGAATATTCAGAAGAAGAGGGTCATAAAATGAAATGATGCTTGGAATGTTTCGTTATATTTCGGGAGAATATGAATTTTCTTCTGAGCAGTGAGCTGAGAGTTTAATTTGGGTAATCACAGAGGAATTTGAATACAAATCCTACCTGAAAGTGAACCTTGAAAAAGTCGTTCATAGTGGCGCTGATACTTTCAAGAATGGAAATAAATAATAAATATTGCACAATACACGTATGTATAATTGAAAACGAAAATCGTAACGATAAAAAGTAACAATGTGCTTACGACGCCAGTTTTTCCCAAAGTGATTTGTATTTGAATGTACTAAAAACAGATTATCACTATCCAGTTGATTTTGTCTACATTCTACAGAAAGTTACGCGAGTATTCAAGTATGAGAGGTGCTCTATTTAGGCTGATGGTCTTATCCCAGGCTTCCTTTCATCAATAACCCTAATCTGAGACTCTCTGGATTCAGTTTTTCACATTTTGTCACGTAGTCAAGAAGCAAGTCTGAAAAGAGTGAGACACTGCAGTGCAACGAGCTCAGTCAATATGCCACCCTACCCGGAATCATTTTCTACCCTCGTTGACGTTGAGTAGAGGTATAGATATCGGATGAATTGGAGTGTTTGAATTTTCCAGCTGCAAAGAATGGCCGATATCAGGTTATTTGCGGGTGGTAGAGAAACGCGAGCGCTGAGGAAGACCGAGGACGCGGAGCCGTGATGGAAGAAGGAGAGGCCATCAATCTTAATACCTTTCATAGCTAGATGTAGGAGAGAGGAGGCGAGGAGAGGAGAGGAGAGGACAGGTTGGACAAGAGGAGGAAGAAGAGGAGGAACCGAGTTTCATCAGCGAGGCTCGGCGGAGGCTCAATATCTGCTAAGTGGTCGCCTCTACGTCCCTCTACGTGACAACTTATACACCGAAACTTTTTTATTTCTCACCCCAACGTAAAGAAATTTAAAAAACGAACGTGGAAGTGCCGCGTGACGGCGGGTAGGTAATCATGGCTGCGCAGCGTAAAGATATCACCTTGCTCAGCTGTCTCAAGTATGATGGCCCGAAAATTTGCGCGGAGTTGACCTCTGTTTATTTATCTTGAGATTTCCACACTCTTAGCATTCACTTGAAATCAGAAGTGACAAGATGAGGAGAAGCCAAGACATCTTACTTTCTGCTTTCGTTGGGTTTTCTCTCGTTTCAACATCGAATTTCATTATAGTGGCCCGGACATTCCTACAGTGTTTAGGTCTGGTTAGTTATTTCGAGATTATTCAAATACTCGTCACGTTCACTTGAGACAAGGACTAGTAAGTTAAATAGAAATCAAGACATCTTTTTTTCTTCGTTCCATAGGGTTTTTCCTCGTTTCAATATCGAATTTTACAATGATAGCCCGGAAATTTGTACACTGTTGACGTCTGTTCAGTTATCTCGAGATTCCGATATTCGTCGTATTCACTTGAGACCAGACCTGGAATGTTAAAGCATCCTTTTCTCTTCTTTCAATAGAGTTTTTCTCCGTTTCATCATCGAATTTTATTATGCATGTCGTTGGGAGCGCCGAGTAGCGTTACCTGAGGCTGATGGAAAGAGAAGATCAGTGGCTCTCTCTCTTTCTCAAGGCGCGGCGGCGGGGTATAATAGGGTTTTTCGTAGGTGGAGGTGGAGGTGGAGGTTGGTGGGTGTATGGGGTGGTTGGCGAAAGAACGGTTTGGCTCGTGCGAAATAGAGGCAGCGGCGGCGTCACCCTGGCAACGGCGCCGACACCTTATTGGATATGTTGGCCAATTCATTTTATTTTTACCCACCCCCAACCTGCACCACGACTTCGCACACATCGGCCGCCATTTTCCAATATCTCGCGTCAACCGGCTCCAGAAGAAGATGGAAAAAGAGAACAGCCGTAGAGGCGGAGAGAGGAGAGGAGAGGAGAGGAGAACAGCGGAAGAACGCACACTGTGCCAACTTGGATCCACGTATAGATTCACCTTCCCACCTCCGCGTAGGTTATACGCACGTACACCTGCACTCCCAAATTGGCAATATATTCATGCCGTCGTGGCTCCTTGGTGCAGGACCTCGGCAAACGTTCCAGCAGGAAGCCTTCTGCCCGGGGATCGCCGCACTGCCTTTATTCGACCTTGTTCCTCTTTTCGTTCCTCAGATATATACTCTCTCGGGATTGCCAATTCAGCTTTAGAAGTCAATTTCACTGAAGTGTCGAATATCAACACTTTTTCCATATCTTGATAAACTGCAACAGATGAACATTTGAACGCCTGTCGGAGAATGATCTGATCGTGAGTCATTCGTGACACGTTAATACTGTACAGACAATTGTTACGGATCGTCAGAGCGTTGATCCAGATACACGATGGGTTATCAAGAGAGAAGTCTTCAATTTCATCCTTGACACACGTATAAGATATTCACTGAGAACAGAACCAATGCACCAAAGCTCCTAGTTAGATTACGATATTCAAACTGAACGATTGCTATGGTTTAGATCCTTTTTTCTAAAAAAATGGTATCACTGATTCAACCACTACGGTAAATATTTTCGAATTGGTCCAATGTCAACTTAAAATAGTTGGTTATCTGGCTCCACTGATACTTAATGCAGTATTGAAATGTTTCAGAAATGAAATAGGTGACCGAAGGTATAATAGTTGGAAGTATGTTGACTTTCAGGATGCATAAAAACGAAAATTGAGATCATACACCTATATCTGAAGTTTGAGTGCTGTCTTAAGAGCGGATCAAGTTCTGGCCCAGTTTAAGCTGACATTTGTTGAAACAGGTCGACGTCCGGATTTTTTCATTCCCTGTTTCTTTTCTCCTCTTTTTCTCGGTAAAGTTTACAATATGTCTCTCCCGACTTTATAGCCGCTCTAGTCCCGAGTAAGTTCTGCGCCGACGGTTAACACGAGACCTCTTCCATTAACGCCTTTCTCTCTTTTCCCCTCCCTCTAAATGATCCAACTCTCTTCGTTACACTTTGTCAGATGGCAGACGGCCGACCCGGAATGGTATTAAAAAGTTGAACGGTACGTGGTGTACTTGTTAGAGAGAGAGAGAGAAAGAAAGCCCCTCAATAACTTGTAACGTGACATAACCCACTCTCATTTTTCCCCAACCACCCGCGATATTTGAGGGGTTCTTCCACATCACAGATAAAAGGCAACTCCCGAAAGGTCAAATTGAGAAAGAATCGCTGCGAGAAGAAATACAGAGCCTTGGAATGATTTCAGGGGTATTTTTGGGTAGCTGACACATGTCGAAGTGTTTAAAACTGCCAATTCGTGACATCATTGATTCTGCAAATAAAGAAAGAAACGGAAACAGGAAGCAATGGCTTGTGGCTGCCAACTTGCTGTGCATTTACTTACACCTATTTGAAACCATCTGTTCCGCAAATAGAGGTAAACGCGAAGCACAGACGCCGAGCTGGTTACTATGGTGGGAGTATGGGAGTATGGAGGACTGTACCCTCTTTCACCCAAAGCTAACAATCCGCCGGCTCCCACTGACGTATACTTACCAAAGAGTCTTCCGCACTGATATTTAAATACATTCGCGAGAGATGGAAAATGTATTTATACGACAGCTCCCCTGAAAGGAAAATAATTTGACATATTTTAAAAAGTTTGAATATCGCTCCAAGTTCTAAAGCCGGTGGGTTTGCCTGCGTCGCGTCGTGTCGCCTCGCTCCGCCAGGCTTCCTCGCTTCTGTATCCCTCTCTTAGCCTTCACTTCACCTTTGCCGTTGAGAGTTGAAGCAATTTCAAACTGATTTTTACCGTAATAAGTTTACGTTAATTGAGAAGCTTATCAAGGGATATGAATGAAGTTTACGCCCGCAAGGATCTGCCCGTTGCGTAGTAACCGATTCGCATTTGTATTTCACTTACAGTAATGCAATGTACACTATAAACAGAGCCTGATTTTTACACGGCTTATTGAATCCTCACCGTCACTTATTCATCTCCTTTTTCTTGTTTCCGGTTTTCGACCAAACGACGATGAATACTACCCCAACATACCTGAAACAAGGAGAGGAAGAATTTGTAAAAATTTTGCTAAATACTTCAGAACTTCCTACTAATCCAATAACCACGTAAACCTGATCTTATGCTTGAATATTCATTATACTCGCAGATTTTGGTTCATTTTAAATTGTACATGTGATAGACAACAAAAAAAAAAAAAAAAGAAAAACCAGAGTAAAATCGGGTGATTGTAAATTGTTGTAAGTAAAAAGCTACAAAATCAAATACTTGTGATTCCGAACAAGGAACGCTTTACGCGTGGAATTTTTCAAGTTGACATGCTCTATTAAAGTTTCTAAAATTATCATCTACAGTAATTTAAAGCTCCTTTTATTTCACAAAGTGATTAATCCGTGCTTGAAGTTTAAATAACTTAATAGGAATGGTTCGCGTGCATGTTTTTCTTTCCTTTTTGGTTTGAAATTTATTTTTCAAAATTAGTTGATATCAGCAGACGGCAGAGGGAAGGAAGTTACGAAATCTCGTATTCGCCCTCTTTTCAAGAGAGCATAAGGAAAAGCGGGAACGAAGCGAAGGCGCCTCGGCGCCGGCTGGAGGCTGAAGGCTCCAAATCCAATCCTGGTACGGGGATTAATAAAAGGATTCGCGGAGTTTTGGTCGCCTTTATTACTTTGGATTTCTTAGCCCGCCCTTCATCCGTCAATATTGCTTCCCTCCGCTGGTGGCACTCGCACTCGCTATTTCATCCTCCCATGGGACTTGAAAAAGGAGCCTATGTGTACAGAGGATTCCCGTAGCTGATTTTCTCAACGGCAAACATGTATAAAGATTGCGGTGTTTCCTTTGGAAGCAAAATTGTTTTTTCAATCCCATCTGAATAACTGTATGTGTGTAACGCACCGAGTAAAAAATGAAGGAGAAAAGTCCTCGCGAAAGGATTCTCTTAAACCCAATTTCGAAAGGTCGAATAAGAAAGTTTTCCCAATTAAATGACACGGTGAAAATGTCATCATTCTTTTATATTGTCAGCACACATCTGCATTATGTAGAGAATTCAGTCATTCCACTGAAGTGCTTATTGAACGAAAGTAAGCCTCGGGTTAAAGGTCAATTCTACGTAAAAATTCATATCATAACATCTTTAATTACTGAACTATTCAACAGAAGTTCAAATGCCACTTTTTTAGAAAATTGAATTCTCCACAAAATACTTTCAGGATCAAGTCCGTATCGTTAAATGCGACTGGTTGGCAACTATTTTCGGAAAAAGTGACATTCAGGTAACTATTGTTATCTAAATGGGAAAAGTTTCAATTCAGAGAGCGACCATTTAAAATTGAATTCAGGACATACTTTTCCTCGAAGATTCCTTTTTCTTATATACAAGTTTTTCATTTGGGAGGGAGGGTAAACGCTCCTCCCGATCGAAACACTTCGACGCAGATCCAAACTAGTTACCCAATTCGTTTAACAATATATTTGAAATTTATATCATATGTTTTTTCACCACTTGTTGTCTTTTTCATGAACTCCGAGGAACGCGGATTTCGCTCTAAAGTCCCAAGCTCCAAGGTCCAGACCTCGCGGAAAGAGATCCAGCGGCGATTTCCGATAATTTGAGAGGCAGTTCAGTAGAGCAGTACGTAAGTTCTTGCGCCACCAGCTCTTAACGAGAAGACATTAGCGCTTCGGTTAATTGCAACGATCTTGAGGAAGGAGAACTGGTTAATCGTTTCGACGGAAACGTTATGCGCCATTCACGGCAGAGGTTTGACTCTCCACGGAGCGATTTGCGGGGTCGCAATGAGCACCGACAATGTCCCCTCGAGGATGGAATTAGATACGTGATAAAAAGAGGCCAGAATTACCAGGTCGTAGTATTTAATTGCACGGAGAAACTGCTCCCGATTATCTCCGATTGCCCGTCGAGGATCGCAAGGCCGGCACGACTCGCTGATATGGAAACACCCGGATATTATCTCGCTTTGCGCAATTACACACCATTTTTCCGACATAATAGATTCTCTATTGCACGAGAGGATTTTTCTTCACTGTCCGCTTGCGCTCACTTCGCAGAGAGGCGTGTAAAGTTCGCCAAGGTTTTGCAGCACTTGCTAATCGGACTCTTTTCGTCTTGAAAAATTCATGACGCCGACGCACACGTCGCGATTTGAAGTACCGCTTGACCCATTCGGCGTTATCAATACGCTGAAAGAACGTCACTGTGACAGCTTATCATTTTATATATGTAAAAGAAAATACGAGTGAGACAAATCCGTGACAGTGAAAACGTATATTTTGGCAAGCATATGCAACATACATGCCGTGTTACGGGTTTTATAAAAACATTGTGTTCAAAATTTCGGTGCTTTGCTCCATCAACCAGCAAGTTTAATCTCATTTCCTTCACGGAGAAAAATTTCATCTCGAGAGAAACCATAAGTGGTTACTAAAAATTCCAGACGAATTATGGGGCTATCATGTCAATTAGGGTTTAACTTAACACGATGCTGACTTAACCATTATTCGGAAAAAATTCATTTAGTTGGTTTTGTGTTTTCAAGAATATCTGAATATAATGAACCTTGCTTTAGATTCTCTCAAGTCAAGAAACAAATTTTAATTAAAGGATGCACAGGCGCGTAGGTCAGAATCGTACTAGGACAATGAAAATGATACACATTGTTCTCACTTTTATTTTAATTACCTGTGTAAAATTTGAAAGCAGTTGGCTAAGCCATACCGGAGATATTAGACTTTTCATGTTTCATGATTTAACATTGAATCTGAGAGTTTCCCATAAGAATCAATGTATAATCTCAAAAAAAGAAATAAAAAAATTGAGAGTAAATTAACTCCAAAATCTTACACAGATATTAAAAATAAAAATGAGAACAATTTGTATGATTTTCATAGACCTGGCACAATTTCAACCTTTACATCCGCACACCCTTGAAGACGTGACCTAGAAAGTAAGCGATGAATGAACCACGCGATAGTAAGCTTGAAGAATCGGCACAAAGCGAGAAGCTGGAAGTTGTAAAAATAATCAGTGTCCAACTCGCGACTTTCGCGTGTACAACACTAAAAGATGAGAGTGCTACATGAGATAATGCAGCGATTCATAACTGACATCAGAGAATACACTACGGTACATCGCTTAACGAGGATGTAATTGCATCGTGCGGTATATACTTCGAAACAGCGTTGCGCAGGATGCGGATTCGAAAGCTCGGATGGCATCAATCCTCAAGGATTCGCATGTGACGCAATCAGATGTTCCACGGTGGAATACGGATAATGCCACTCGCAGATAATGGCTAATCCGCTTGAGACGTTAGTCGAGGTCATTTGACGGTGTCGAAACAGTCTTCTCCAAGATCCTGCCAACCTGTTCAACAGTTCAGGGTATAGCTGGTGGTAACTGGCGAGATTCACCGTATACCTCGCTCAAGTATATATTACGTGGTGTTTTTGTCCCTCGCTTACATCTCATTACCAGCGACTACGCTCCTCTCTCCCTCTCTCTCACTCTGTCTCTCTTATTCTCTCTCTCTTTCTTTCTTTCTCCCTCTCTCTCCCTCTCCTCCCTCCGGTGGACAATGGCCCGTGTACAAATTACGGTGAGCATGAGTATTAATGCCGTCCGGGAGGCGGTTGCCTTTCCAAAACGGGACGAGAGGCAACCTGCAGCTGTTCCTCCGGTTCAGCACCCTTCTGGGTAGGTGGTACACGGTCGCCTCTTTCGGTCACAATCAAGATGCTCCCATCCTGCATCTTGGTCAATTATGTATACCTATAACCCACGTTATATGGGCCGATCCATCAACTTTCGGCCAGCTTTTTGGGCTCCAAATTACGACCTGGCTGTAATTTGGATTTGCAATAATTTATTGTAAGGTACGGAAATCCTCCGATTCCGAGGCATTGCGTTACGGTTCATAAGAAATGTGTTTGTCAATTTTATTCAGTTTTTTAATTAATCCTCATTGTTTTCGAATACTCAGATCTTCCTGCCATCGATAAAAATATGATCAAACGTGTTTTTTGGGTAGAAAAAGTCTGATCGTTCCGTATATTAAATACATTTTGAGGTGAATTTTCAGGAGCTGGAAAGAGATACATTTTTTCCGACATTTTTAGGGATATATGTGCGGAGAAATCAAGATGTTATTATAATTTTTTCGTATAAATAATCGAAGATCTTGAGCTATAACCCGAAATTTTTAGAGTTAGATGAACATTGTGAAAAATCGAGATCTCTAGATCTTCTTTCACTTTCATCTCGATCTCAAAGTTTCAGGATATACTCCAAATTGTCTACTTTATTACACAAACAAATAACAACTTATTTTTTTTTTAATTCAAAATAAAAATAAATTCCTAAAATTCTACGACCACGGAACGGAAATTATTAGTCTGTTGTCATCCTTTACTAAAAATTTTTGGATTCATTTCTAAAGTATCTGCTTTTTTAGATACAAAAATGAAACTACTTTATTTCTTGGGTCTTCGCACATATAGGACTAAAAATGTCGAAAAAACATATCGAATGAAACAAATTTCACAGTTGGAAAGATCTATCTTTTTCACACTAAAGACACATCAAAAAATTCAATTTGAAAACGAGATAAAATTGATAAATGTGTTTCTCGGAAACGGTAGGGTTTAAGGGCCTAAAGATTTTAGGATGCTGACGTACCTAATAATATAGACCATAACATAGCCAAATCGCTAGATCGAAATTTTCACTTAAAAAAACTGACCGACAGTTAATGGATCGATCAGAAGCGTCAATTAGCGCTTGTCGCGGAAAAATAGCCACGCGTCAGAGATCGATTGGAATTCAATAGTCATCGTGTAGTTGAATCGTGGATAATTGAGAGGAACTAGACACTTTCGATTCCAAGTTAAAAGTCCGACGGAACTAATAATCATTGAAGGCGATTGATTGTCACGATTATGCGGCTGTGAGGATACTTTATCAAGAAGTCATTCTCGATAATTACATCCAATTACTGCGATCTTCTAGCACCTGCGTAATCGATTGACTAGATGCGTCCATTCGGTGAGACAAGTAGGTCATTGTCTAGGACGGTGAAGTGCCTAGGCACAGAAGGATGGATTCAAGGTGCTGCTTGAACTAAGGTTCGATAAGAAATGAAAACGGAATTAGAATGCAAGCCAAATTGATAGCTTTCTCGCCTGAACGACGACGTTGGGATCTGACTTTGGCAAAGCGGAACTTTTATTGCAGAGCTCGCCGGTTAATTCCAATTGTGTATATCTCGGTTGTTGAAGTGCTGTGCAGGTATTCGGGCGTAATATGTTCGCCGGTTTCACTCCGAGAGTAACAGAAGCAGCAGCGGTGGCAAAGGCAGAGCGGCGTAGCACTCCGGAGGAATAGAAGGCTGCTTTGAGACCAGCTTGGAATTCCGCGTATAAAGCGCGCCTCTGAAAGCTCTCGCGAGAGACTTTGGGACTCGGAGACGACGACGAGGAAAGCGAGGCACTTTTTCCTGGTACCTATGGAATACACGTACAGTCGGGAGGAAGAAAGATCGGCGAACGCGAATTGGCGAGGTATAAGGCAGGAACAGTCCAGACGCGGGTGAGAGAGTGCAAAAATGTATTGGATAGAAGTTAGCGACGGGTTGGATGGTGGAGAGCGGGAAGAGGACGGGGCGAAGTGAGGAGGGGGGCGAAAGGCGTCTCCGAATGGAAATTCGTCCGAGTTACCTCTCGCAGTTCTGCTGCTGGCGGGTGAAAAGAGAGAAAAATGGAGGATGCGAGGAGGGATGAAAGAGGAAAAGGGAGGTGAAGGAGAAAAAGAACCGACCGTCCTGGTGTTACTTAGCCTCACCTCACTCTTTGGCATATTTGTTTATAAATGTTAATGACTTATGCATTTCGTATTAGATTTCATGGAGGCACGAGTATTATGTATACATTATTCAACGTCGTAACCTTCTCGTTTACCTGGAAGTAGCTGCGGGGTAGGTAATAGTCTTTTTAAACAGTCAAGGTTTCGGTTTTTTTTCCTCGGCGTGAAAGAAATCTGGTGACAGCGGTGGGACGTGACAATCGAAAGATCGCAGAACTCCTAGCGAATAACCTCAGCAGGCCTAAAATTTACTGGAAGTTCTCTATCCATACGAAAAATCTGTACAAATTTTTTCCGACTATGTTAAAACTTTCATCTATAGCTGATGTACCAATTTTTTTTTTTTTTTTATTCAAACTTCAACTTTGTTTCTGAGATACTTTTACAGGAGGAAATTTCTTTTCAGTTAATTGGCGTACGCATAAAATATGTCTAGATATTTGCATGTATTTTGTGACAGAGACTCTTAATTCTAGCGTTTACGATTCTAACCTGTATAGTTGATGCACTGAAAATCATTTTTGGACGTCTTTAAATATTCACCAAAATCTTGACACCTGAAGAAATGACGTGCTGTTGAGGAAACTGAATTATTAGATACTCACGGCTCTGCCGAAAATTTAGTGGTATTAAATTTTGATTCAATTGGAAGAAGATTTTCAAATTACACAAATAACACTGAATTTTGATAGCTGAATATTTAATTGTGTGATTAGTAAACTTCATTGATTCAACTGAAGATTCAAGAACAACCCATTAACTTTATCGTAGGGTCATATACAACTAAAGTTCAGTTGCTCCTTGTCCTTCTGTCTTGCAATTATTACCTTCGAGAAATGTTGAATACTTATTAAAAATGTTCGCACGGAGATTCTACTTTTTTCAGTCTGTGACCCTTTTCCTTGCCAATACGCTTGTTAATTGTGTTTGTCCAAGACGGAACATGCGTTCAGTTGCTGAAATAGATGGAGAATTCCAAGGCGTGTGTCTGAAAAATTTTCAACCGATTCTTAAAAAAAAACTCACTGATGCGATTAATCAATTATGAATTTGTTTTTCCTCGTATAATTAGGACGAGAGAAATTTTCATCTCCTGAGATTCTTCGGTGGTCTAATATTTCCATGGAATGAGAAAAATTTTGATCACTGTGCTTATTTCAACGAAAACAGCACGTTTGAGTGTCAACTTCGACTGCTGGATTAATTTTCATTGTGCTTGAACCACATTCTAAACTCTGTCGAACTAAAAAGCTTTGCAATATCATTTCAACCTCTTCGTGGTTTCATCCCGCAATCAAAATCACGAGTGCCTTGTTTCGTTTACTCGTTTTACTAAAATTTCCTATTAACTTTAAAAAATTAAATATTTTTTGATGCCTGGTTAGGTTGAATTCGTGAATAAAATTGACCCATTGCGATTGAAAACGGCATACGGAATGGCGGGAATATTTCATTCTGCATTCGTATCATTAGCCGCTTCGTTGGCGCCTCATTGCCGCGTCACGGCTAAAAATTGATGCCATAATTGTGCGGGAAAACGGACAGCCAATGCAGGCATCTAGCAACTTTTCCCGCGAAATAAAAGTGACAAGAAAAAAAACGAACAAGGATCTGATAATCACGAAGAAATTCTGCAGCGATAGGAAATGAAAAATACGCATAAACCGCAAAAGAAATACCCTGCGATGTTTGTCAACGCTTTGTTTTCTTCTCTTTTTATGTCACCACCTTGATTCGTTGGCGGTTTCGTGAGAGTGCATGATGAAAAGTGAGACATTCAGTTTCGAGTTACAATTTTTACAGCCGGTTAAACCGTAGTGCGGTAAAATTTAAAAAAAAGAATAGAAAAAAAAACACCAGACAAGCTGCCGAGAAAAGGAATATAAATGAAAAAAAAAAAAAAAAGAAAGGGAAGAAAAGAGGGAAAAAGAGAGTGCGTGTTACAGGAGAGTATAAAACAAGGATGTTAGAAGCTCCGATTTTGGCTTTGAAAATTATCGCTATTGCCGGGATAACGACGAAGCTCCGGGAGCGGGGAGGTTCGAGATTAATTAAATTTACTCTATTAAAGAAAATTACAGCTCTCCGCTCGCCGAGCAACTGGCTCTCTGCACTCGAAAGACGATAATTTTCACCCAATTATGGTCCGCAGCGTGTATAGTAACTGTTTGTTTGCTTCTTCTTAAGCCCGGCGAAACTCGCGTTATAATCATCCGACATAATTGATATCCAATTTCGGCTATTCTACTGCTCCGGTAGTGGAGGGAGGTCGAGGCTGGGGTCCTTAGGGGAGGAGTAACCCAGCCTGCAAGGGTAACGATCTTCTGATTGCCTACTAAGTGAAACGTGGAGGCATCTGCCCATGATTTATTGACTTAAAAATACACCGGCGTGTATTTGTATACAGTGCACGCACTTACTTCGGTAAGTAGGTATAATGAGAGACGCACAGGCACGTGTATTACACGTACGTGTGCACCAGGCAATAAATTCATACATATTTATGGTAGGTACAACGCATGTGGGCTGAAGTAAGTAGTCGCGCAAGTTCGCATCTTCGCGAAGATGTTTCAATTTTTCATTTCATTTTTTCTACCACCTGTTTAGGGGACGTGCCCATCAGCGAAGGTCCAAACTTTTTCTATCAGGATGAAACTTTAACTAACGGTGAAGTTTCGCAATACGTTGACAGAATTTTTCAACCTGTTACAATTGATTGCATTCGGTAAGATCATAAATAATTCAGGTTCAAAATTTGACGTTCAAAAAACACCTTGCGTCATTCTTTATAATCGTCTGAATTCAGGATAATTTCGGTGCATTTCTCATGGTATGGCAAATAACAGTTGGCAACCAAATTGAATTCTAATTATTACAACTGTAAAACTGTGACTTCAACTGTAGTTGATATTTTAGTGAAGTGTCCATTGAAGACGGAAAAGTTTGTTTCTTCTTTTAAAGAATATATTTTATTTTTCTTTTAATTTGTATTAGTCGGAAAAACAGAATTCATTCGTTTCATCTGCGGCATGTAACTCAGAGAAAATATCTACCGGGCAGGCATCTTAACGTCTTTCCATGGTTGCGATCTTCCATCGGTGCGAGGACGTGTCGTGGCAAACTCGCGGACGTCTGACAACCACTCGGATGTAATTATAACCACATGGTGCACGTAACAGTAGCAGCAGGCAATCAGCGAGGAGACACGTTGTTAATATCAGAGTTTAATTATATCTACCTGGCTACATTGTCGTTGCAAGGTAAACGTACTGTAACGATTCATATCACCGGGTTTTGAAGCCCAATGAAGTCGCAGGAAAATGCGTCAGAAGGTCTGACGCCTTTTCCGTTGTGAAACGAAAATCGATCGTCGAGATTGGACACAGTTTCAATGCGTTAAGAAAAAAGATAATATCAATCTGTTACATGCCGAAAAAGTAGGTGAGTCTTGGAAATAAATAACTCGGCAACCGATTATTCAATTCGATTGGGGTTCATTTTTGTCAAAATTGTGTAAATTAAACTTCAGTGACACATTTTTTTCATTCAAACCAATTGATGAAAAGCAATTTTATTGATAATTACGTCAACCATTTCTTTCCATGATCTGTCTTGCAGTCTTCACGACATCTCGAGATCGGTTGACAGGGTTTACTTCAAATTTTAAGACGGAAGTCTATGATAGTTTGTTCTCTTTAAAGCTTAAACACGTTATCTTACCCATCACATTTTTCCGTTTATTAGGTAAGAAAATCGTAAACTTTGGAATATGAATTGAATTCAAATTGCGAATGGTCCTAATTTAAATTACGAAATAAGGAGAACAAATTTCGGACCACGACTAAGGGGAAGAACTATCCAAGAACACCGTGTCTAAATTTGAAGTAAATAGGTTGAGCCGTTTTTGAGATACCTCCTGTAGAATGCCTCCCATATACCATCTATTCCGATGGAAAAATTTGTTAACGAAGTTTGGTTTACACACCTTTGAATAAAATAAACCTCAATAGTTTCAGACGATTGATTATCGGGATATGAATCCCTCGTCAATTATTTCCGCAGAGTATTGAACTCGCGTTATTTTCTCAGCTAAATTTCTAGTCCCGATTCTAAGATAAACTTCTCGTTCCGCGCAAGAAGGTCGTATACTTCATGACTCGGCATGCTCGAAGAAGCAGCATAGAAGTCGGATACGAGTAGAACTTCACACAGTCTAAGAAGAAGGAAGGAGGACCAAGACGGAGGGGGAGGCACACCGAGTTGGGTAGGTGGATCAATTTGCTTAGCATCTGAAAATGGAGTGCGGAGCGACGCGAGTGGTCCGCGATTCGTCGGTTAGATTAATATCCGAAGGAACGACGCAGACGAGCGATTGTGGGCATATTTGCATAAGTAATTTTAATGTACCGACTAATTATACCCCTCTGCCCCGTTCGAGTGGGTATGTACAGCAGGGTATAATCATTGACATCAACATCCAGATATGTGCTCCACATGTAAGCCGACCAACCTGCCACACACCCTTCCTTCACCCGCGCGTTACACTCCTCGGGCAGAAGCTCATTGCGGTGGACCCAACCTCGGGGCTCCCGCAATTACCTGCCTCGAATTCGTGTGAGTCTACGTACGTACGTACGTGAGTGCGACTCATACCCGCCCGCTCATCCCTAAGCGAAAATTAATGCGTTACAACCGCTAGCAGAAATCACACGGCTCTCCTTTCTCAATCCTCGGACTCAAATCTACAATCTCATTTATCCTGGCCTCCGCTGAGTTTCAATAAGCGGAACTGGCTGATGTCTGAAATGGCTTCGTTGATAATGTGCATTTTCCACTGCGAATAGATTTGAACATGACTTTTTACAAATTCTCTTTGAAATCGGGAGAATGTTTAGATTTGAACGTGTACTTGTGACGTGAAGATGATTTAAACATGATTTTTTTCAACTTTTCTCTCAAATGGAGAGAATGTTTGGATTTCAACATGTACTTCTTACTTGAAATAGATTTAAACATGAATTTTTTCAACTTTTGTCTCAAATGGGGAGAATGTTTAGATTTGAACATGTACTTGTGACTTGAAAAACGATTTGAACATGACTGTTTCCACTTTTGTCCGAAGTGGAGAGCATATTTATATTTCAACATGTACTTCTTACGTGAAATAGATATTAATATGAATTTTTTCAACTTTTGTCTGAAAAAGCGAGAATGTTTAGATTTGAACATGTACTTGTGACTTGAAAAACGATTTGAACATGACTTTTTCCACTTTTGTCCGAAGTGGAGAGTATATTTATATTTCAACATGTACTTCTTACTTGAAATAGATATTAACATGAATTTTTTCAACTTTTGTCTGAAAAGGCGAGAATGTTTAGATTTGAAAATGTACTTCTCACTTGAAATAGATTAAAACACGATTTTTTTCAACTTTTGTGTGAAATGTAGAGAATGTTTAGATTTGAAAATCTACCTTTTACTACCAACAGATGTAATTTATGAAGTTTTCTCAACTTTTGTTTGAAATTGAAAGAATGTTTAGATTCAAACATGTCCTTCTTATTTCAAATGGATTCAAACATGCGTTTTTTATTTTCTATATAAAATGGAAAAAATATTTAGATTTGAACATGTATGTTTCAGTTAAGACAGATTTCAACATGTATTTTCCACTTCAAGTAGATTTGAGCATGCATTTTCCATTGAAAATAGATTCGAACATGCACTTTCTATTTTCTGTTGTAGATTAAAAAAACTTGTACATTCATCTGTTGCCAAACGCCTGTGCTTAAATGGATTGTACGCTTTTTCCAAAATTTCGTGGCGAACATCGCACAACGATTCTCTATGATTGGAATACATTAAATCGAATTGTCAGTTATTCGCGTAACCTTGAGGTATAAAAAATTGCCGTTCCGAAAGCATTTACCACCATACTCTACATGTAGATAGGCTGATCATTCGACTTTACTTGATCATCTAACGAATGATCAGTTTGGAGAAAAATCATTGGATTTCTCTTTATACAGGTACAACTGTTTCGTAGAAACGTTCGTTGCTTTCTTACAGAGAATTTGTTCCTAATTTTAACGTATTCTTTGGCTGATCGTAGTCGAAAAGAATATCCAAAAAAGTTTGTTGCAAAGGATCAATGAGCATCAAGTTTAATCTCAAACGCATAAACTCATGTAACAGTGAGACTTGTAAAATGAAATTAACTTTGAATTATATTTAGAGATACTAGAACATATTGAATTATAGTAAATTATATTCGATGAAGGGAATATTTTCACCAACTTTATTCAACTTAATGCAAGTCTTACACAAGTTATGCGTGTGAGCTTGTGATTTATCTCTGTGTGACAACATCGCATTAGATCTAGCAAAATTTTGAAAAGTTTTCAGACGTTGAAGATTGATTCGTTTCTCAAGAGTTGAAAACTCAAGACACTTGAAATCCGACCCTCCGAAAAAAAGAATAAAAAATCTAATATCATCCAAGGAAACGATTTATGCTTGACTGTAGTTAACAAGTAAACATCTAATCAAGTATCTCTTTAAAATACTGACGATTTCATGCTACAGTCTTTTGTACTTTGGTTGTTTTATATTTTCCCTTTTTATTAATGATATATTTCAACTTTCTACATGTTGAAATTCTACAAAACAGATTTTCGCGTTTAAGAAAAAATTCAATAACGTGGCTCTTCTATTTTCGGACGATTGCATACCAAGGTTTTGGGTTTGTAATTTCTTTTCATAGAGCTTTTAATAGCTGCAAAAAAAAAAAAAAACTTATACCAGATACATTTTCGCCTACTTGACTTTCGCTATTATAACATTTTTACCCTCTAATATTTTTTCCACATTCTCAGTCCCACTCGTATGAAATATCGATATTCTGATCCGTCTACTGTGTGGTCAATCGCATTTTGACGATTACGCATTTCGGATTTCCATACTTCTACCCTTCTCCAATTCAACTTTTCTATACCTCGATCTTCCACCCTCACAAATTCTGCGAAATAAATTGCCACATCTCTGTAAAACCCCGACATCGTGATCATTCTAAACTTCAACCCCCTGCGCCCGATCAAGTTCCGCTTGAAATTTTGCGCGCTGCAACTTTGCTCTGCGGCACATTCTCTCTCTCTCTCCCTCTCTATCTCTCTCTCTCTCTCTCTCTCGCTCGCTGCTGATTCTGCAGATATCTTGAGAACGGTGAGAGGAAGAGGCCTCGGTGTAAAAGATACGCCGGATGTATTCAGGCTGAGCACTGGATGAGTAGGATGACCGTGTTTCGCCGGCTCGTTGGCGGTCGCCGCGGCATGTTATGCGGCCCGAGTGACGCGGCGCGGCCCGAAGCGCCTGAGAATTGAGATGAGAGGACGGGGTTACCTTATACGCACACGTGTGGTCTCGGACCCGACGAGGAAATTCAAGAGCGTAATTTCGAATAAATTTCACCATGGGCAGGCTTCGGATTGCGGTATTACGTACGCCTGCACTCTCCGAGCATCGCGGCGCTTTGACGATCCGCACGGTAACAAAATCGCCACTTTATTGAACGGAATAAACTTCTCCGCGAATATTCGGCTCTTAATGCACTCGTTAGGCAACTCCACGAAATAAAATAAGTGCGTTCGACACGATCTTCATTACAGCTCGGCTATGCGGAGCATAGTTTCGAAGGCTGAGCCAGTTTTTTCTCAACGCTTTCGGATTTTTTTCAAAATTTTTGGAATTCGAATTCGACTCGGGGAAACTGACTTGCGATTTTGGTTCAAATATTTGAAAGGAACCGTTTTGGAGACGAAAATTGCAGGTATAATCATCGTCAGAGAAACGTTTTGTCTTAAGAAACAAAATTGTACACCGTGAGTAAATTTTCGGAAAATTTTATGTCACTTCGGCACATTCTCATATTTCATTTTGTAAATTTAGAAGTTATTAAAGCTGAGATATTATAATAAAACACGTCATTAACTCGTAAGCTCGTTATTATTTAATGAAAGAGTAGTTACGGATTGTAATAAAAATTAGAACAATGAAGGGAACGCACGATCAAAAAAATAGCAATCATTTTCCTGTGTAAAAAAATGCTAAAACACAATGGGGTACAATTTCTTCGACAATCGCACGCGTGTCCAAAAAAGTGGTAAAAATTACGAGTTATGTTCATCCTGATGTAAAAAAAAGTTTGTAAATTTCATTACCAATCGGTAGTTTTAAACCTCAAAGATTTTTAACCGCTCTAGTTTGCGGCCAAAAAAACTCTGACAAAAATCGTTACAATGAATTTAAATATCCGCAATATACCTGATTGGGTCCTAATTTTCGAATCAAAAATAGTGTAAAAATCGGATATACCAAAATACTTGGTGAAAAACTGTACAACGAATTTTCTCACATTTTGATCATTGCCTAAAGAACGTAAGTTCTTATGAATTTTTCAGTGGGAGTAAACTAGTCTCACAATTACGAACTTGATGTCAAGTTCACATTTAAAAAAGAAGACTGAAACCTTGTCACAGTGGAATCCAACGTTCAACGGTAATTCCTTGCCCCGCTACACGGAGAGAAAAATCTGAGAAAAATTACCCTGCTGTTACTATAATCGTGATGTAAAAGAGACCTAATGCAGTTTTTACCGTGCTGCATCGGAAAAATGGATCGTCACATTTTAAATTTTGTGCTGCCGAAATACATAGTTTCTAAGCAAGGTAGTAATTTTTTTCACAAAAACCCATAATTTTTGTAACATACATCAATAAAAACTGCATTGGGTGTCTTTTACATTACGATTAGTAACAGGAGGGTGATTTTTCTCAGATTTTTCTCTCCGTGTAGAAACTGATTTTGCAAAAGAGCAAAGAAAGAACGGCGCTGTCTTTAGTCCGATAGATTGAGACAGGATCAGGGCGAACTTTTATTATAGGAGATTCAAGTAACTGGCCAGATGTTTTGCTGGAGGCAGCAGCCACAGCAGAAGCGACATCTTTATTGGCTCTCGAACGACTGTTTTCAATCATCTCCCCAAAATGTATTTCATCTTTCTTTTTTTTTTCCAACCACACAGGCCTCAAACCGAAGTGCCAATAGCTCATCAACTTGATGTTAATCTTATTTCAAGATTACAAGGATTTCAAACGATTTCAGAGGTTCTAAAAAATTTCAAGATATTTCAGAGAATATCAGAAGATTTCGACAATTTCAAAGGACTTCATAAGATTTCAAAAGAATCCAGAGGTTGTCTAAGGATTTCGAAAGATTTCAGAAGATTTGAAAAATTATAAAAGATTTGAAAGGATGTCAAAAGATTTAAAAAGATTTCAGAGGATTCCAAGAGATTTCGAAGATTATAAAAGACTTCAGATGTTTTCGGACCGTTGCCTGAAACTAATAATTGGATTCATTTATTATTAGTGTAACTAGACGGAAATTCGATTTAAGATTTTTTCAATAATAATTTTCCGTAACTGAAAAACTCGATCAACGCAAATGCAATATCACAGAAAAATCAACATTGAACACTTGTGTGAACTTTCATTTTTTTCTACATCTCTGTCGAATTTAATTTTTTTTTTTTTTTGTGCAGAAAAGAATATCAGAGTATCATTTTTTCGACAAGCACGAAGTGAACTGAAAAGAGTCATAGTTTGAAAAGTCTTTCAAACTCGTTGTTCCGGCATGAGGCAGGACCGGAAATGACTCTTGTTAAGTGAAATAAAAATAGAAAAGCAAACATCGGTATTAAGTAAAAGCCAGAAAAGGTGCCGACCAAAGAAATTCTGCAACGAAATAACGAACGATCGTTTGACTACGGAAATTGCATAGTGTTTAACCAATTAGTTAACAAGTGGCTACCGGTTGGCATTCGACTCGTTGGGCGCCAGTGTGGACAAGTTTGCCGTGGCAATTATTACGGCTGCCCGCGTAATTCGGTGGTGAGCAAGACAAGCGCAAATAACATCAGTCGAATGTGTCGAGAAGTGGTAAGGAAAAATGAGACGTAAAAAATGATCCCGTATCCATCAATTATTAATCTTACATCTCCATCGACGTTCGGGCTCCGCTTGATAGTTGATCGGAAATCGCTCGTTGTAACAACATTTGATCGAAAGATAACTCCGCTCTTCTGTATAATTATTTGGGTAATGGGTCGTAATCGCTGCTGTACACGGGTCGAACGATCGTCGAGGAAGAAAATGATAAGAGAAAGAAAAGTGGGTTTAATTATACTTTTGCGGATATGATTATAACAACTTGGCCGTAATTACACGTACTGTACATTATCAATTCCTTGGCAAAATCAAGGAGGATGATATTCGAAGATCAAGGTAAATTTAGAATTTTGAAAAAAAAAAAAAAAACAATTTTATCCGTAGTAATTAAAAACCGTATAACGATGAGTAGACTGTTTCGAATTAGGGAAATACTGTCTGTATTTTTATTTTGGCAAGATCTCGAGTTCCGTGAACACAATCGTTTGGACGTTCTTTGTACAAAAAAAAAAAAAAAAAGAAAGGAAAAATATTCCTCTCGACCAACGATTAAACCACGAAATTCGCATAACTGAAGAACATGAATACATGAAATTCACTGCAATAATTATCACCACTGTTCCCGCAGCGAGATGTGCGGTTTCGTAATTGCTTAGCCGGTGCTAAGCAGTCGAACCTGGCGCGGAATTCGCGTTTGTTAACAATTCCGCGTACTGCAGCTAAGAAGCAATTAGTCTCTTTGAAATCCGGCCTTTTCTTTAGCGCATTTCGCAATCCGCGAGCCAAGATTCTTGGCACAAATAAACGGCTTCTATACCAGCATTAACGTTGACATTATTAATGCGATTACTCGTCGTAGGTGTCCTTGCTGTATAGTTTGAAGTCTTTATTCCAATTTGAAAAGGCGTCCCTGCTTCGTAATTGTATCAGAAAGTGGATTTGCAAAAAAGGATGCCAATTTAAAAGCATGAGAACATCGATTTGATGCTAACGAGTGACATTGAAATGATCGATATTCTTTTGAGGTAAAAACTAATTTTTTGAATTCGAAATAATAATATAGTGGCCATCTTTGGTTCCGTCGAGAAAAAAAAACATACCTCTTTCCTCTACAACAATTGAAGTAAACGCAATCTAATATTACGGTTTCAATCTTCCAGGTTTCATCATTTCTTACGTGGAATAACGTGACGAGAGAAATCCCATGAGGAAATATTCGTTGGACAAGGAATTTACGAGTGTGATGCAGTTCCAGTTAAGCAGAGATGAGATATTTGTGCAAGTGCCAAGTTCATCGCTTCACTGCGGCATTGAAACCCTCAAAATATGTACACATGATTATAGGATGTTTAAAATGAGTGAAAGTAACGGTATCAACAATAATACACTTCCAGTATAACCCAATTCCATCCACCTGAGTCAAAATTGTGCGTCCTCAGATGCAAGCTTATTAGAACGGATTAAAAATTGCATTTTCGCAAATTGAAGCCTTTATAGTTTTGCCAGCTGAGAACCTTGATTTATCGAACATGTTTTACTCGATTTGAGATTTTAAGATTTTCCTTGTCGTAAGAAATCAATTCTCTAAATGAACAATTGACGTATGAATAAAAGATGAAAATTCAATCGACGTTGAAGTTATTTATAAGTATATTGTAACATTAAGCTTATAACGATGGATTGCAAATTCATTGATCATTATCTTCACTTCGTTATGGTTTATTGACGTTCAAGCAACGCTAAAATTGCAAAATAGCAGTTTTTTTTCGAAAAATTCATTGTTGAATATGAGATCACTACGAACTTTAACCTCACAATACGCTGAACTCAACAAATCTATTTATTCTCGCAAGTATTATGAACATTCACTTCTCTCACCCAATGTAAGAAAAATAATAAAAAAATTTGTTGATTTCATGAAATGTTGCGAAAGAAAATATTTTGTGGATTGAAATAAATTTCACTTCATAACCACAGGTAATATAACTATTCTGACCACTTCTTTGTTGAATAAAATAGCGATTCTTTAAATTGAAAAAACATTTCTCCGGCCGTAATCTGCCGAATTAAACAGATTCTTCGTCTGTGAGTGTGTTACAAATATTTTTTTCGCTATAGGATGAACCGATACTCGCCAACTACATTCGACGTAGCTGAACAACCCAGACAGCACAATATTGAAAGTCGTTAAAAAGACGTCTAAAAGATGTCTTGTGGGCTGTTTTTTTGAACTTGAAAAAATAACTCCATGATCAAGAGATGCGTGTCCTCCTCAAGCATTAAACATCAAAAAAAGTATTACAAAACATCATTCAAATATGGTTTTGAAGACTTTTACAGGTTTGTGCTGTTTGGGTAGAAATGCAAGCACATGTAGCAGTTGACTCATTGTACGAGGTATCGATAAAGCTCAGAAGCCGAGATTTTAGATTCACCTGTAGATTTTACGCAGCAGAGTCTCGTTTATTTCGAATTTTTTTTAACAACCGCTATCTGAGATACGATTGAATTTGTTATTTCCGAAACACTCGTTTCGAAAAAATTCAGTAAAATCTAGTCAAGCATAACAACATTTTCGAGTCCTAGTGAAAACCGAAGTTTTCATTACAGTAAAACATTTGCTGCAAAAGGTATTCGAATGATATTATAAAATATTTCAAATGATAATTATAAATATTTATAAGTGATATTTATTTGATGTTAAATATGTATATTTGTTACTATCGCCTAATCGCCTGAACGTGTTTTTTAACCCTTATTACTAGATCGCTTTTCTTAATTTCGATGTAAAAAATTTGTTTCAATTATCATTGTTATTATTTACTATCTTACATAACAATACATCTTTTGCTGCAATAAAAACTCGACTTTCTTCAGGGGTAAAAAATTTTTTGTGACATTTTACCAGATACTACTGAATTACTTCGGGTCTTAATCAGAGGCACTTTGGAAATATAAAATCGAATCGCACGTCAGATAGGTTTGATTTAAAAAATGAGAAGAAAATGGGTCTCTGTTTTTCAACCAGCAATACCGAATAAAAAAGTGGGTAGGGATAAAAAAAAACTAGAATAGCTGCTTCATAGAAGTAGCGGATTATCGAATTTTCATAGATACGAAAATTTTATTCGTGGAATTTAAAAATGAGGTAAGTTCAAGTACAGAAAATTGAAACCATAGTAAGTCGAGATATAGAAAGATAAACTATAGACAGGTCAAAACATGGAACAGCAAAATGGAGAATCTGTATACGATTATATATTGTCGAGAGGGATTCTGACAATTCAACAGTTTGGCATTCTATATTTTGACCTTTCTAATCTTTCACTTCTCCATACTTCGATTTTTACCATTTTTAAATTCTATACATATTAAGTTTGCCCTTTTTGAGAATTCGATACTGTAGCCCTTCGATTTTTGATCCTTCTACATTTTCACCTCCACCCAAAAAAAAATGGATCTAATCTGAAGTCACAACTTTGTAACACTCGAATAAGCCCGCCTAAATCGAAACATAATGTGACTAACTCAGTAAACGTAAAGGCTTGCCCTCCGTTGTTATGCCCGTGAGTTCCGTCCTCACCATTTCTCGCCCCCATTACTTTGACGCCGAATGAGCCATATACGCGTATCTAGCTAGAGCAATACGGATCGCACTCTTGAAAAGAAAAAACTAAAAAAGTTTATCGAATCCACGTTTGTCCTCAAATTTTAATATTCGTCGCAATATAACCAAAAATACCTAGTTTGCAAACAAACGCGGTTGAGGTAAAACAAACGTATAACTGACAGTTGTATCTAAACCGCAACGGAGGTCTATAAAAATGAAGAGAGGAAATGGAGGCCTAAGCGAGGCAAAATCCTAAATGGGCTGTTCATGACAAGTTTTTACATTTATACATTTTATTTGTACACCTTATAGACAGATTTACATCCCGGTAATTTTATGGATTTCATAGTATTGTTCCAACTTTTTTTTTTGTCAAAAGAAGAACAAGATAACGGAAAATTTTGTGATTTGACGAACGTGTTTCACATTTAATTTCAATCATCGTTATAATAATAAGGAACAAATAAATTCCGTTAAAAAATCCGATCCCGACCGATACCTCGTGGAATCATATCCCCAGCGGTAATCGACAATATTTGGTTAATTTCTTGCTGCTGGGAAACAAAAAAAAAAAAAAAAAACGTCCGTTTCGAACGCAGCCGCACGGCGGCGCAAAGAAACGAATCGATGCCTACGCGCGCACTTATAAAGTAGAATAAGCGCAAGGAGGCGCGTAACACGTGTATGTAACATATCGGTTGCATCGAGCGCTGGGCTTGTAAGTCACGAAGAGATGCACCTGCTCTCACGATCGGCTAGCGGCAGCAGCCGGCTGCTGGACACCGGTCACCTCCGTTCCCAGAGTCCTGCCGATACATCGGGACGTTAAAGGTGTTCGGGTTGAGCCGGCTCCCTTTTAAATTACACTTGTTTCTTTTTTTTTTTTTTTTTTTTTTTTTTTACCATTTCGTTATCGCGCTTGCAGCGTTGCGTTGGGTCGAATGGACGAGTTTCGTTATTCGATGCGCGCCGCGGGCTTCGCTGCTGTCGACGTGGTGAGGAGGGGAGAGTGGATTAAAAAAATTGGGCGAGAGATGTATGAACGAATATGGGATACGGGAGGACGACAAAAAAGAGTAATAGACGTATTATAATTGCCCTGCAGATGACGACACTCGATCCTCGCCGACTACGCTCACAACCGATGAACCTTTGTAACGCAACTGCTCGATACGAACGAAACAACATACCTACTGTGTAATGAAAATTTATCAGATCAAATTCGAATGAGAAAAGGTTCTCCGACTTGCACTTATTTGATTCGACGCAGCGGCTCGCTTTCAAGGTTTTTTTTTTTTTTTTTTATTATTTTTTTTTTTGTCTCTTCTAGTATCAAGAAAGAATTGTTTACCTGCGAAGGAGAAATAAAGAACCGTTCGATTAAATTGAGAAAATTCCTGTTCCATTGGACTCGCACATACTTCAGGGGTGTACCCAATTTATGGCGCGCTAAAAAAAGGCTATTTTCATAAATTTTTTTAATAGACTTATATTATAAATATTGATATGTAAGTTGTTACATGTGATGATCATACACTCCAGAAATACATAGAAAGACTTTTTTAAATTCATGTTAGTTTTTGTACACGAAAATGGTAGTTGAAGAAAGTTCCAAAGAAAAGATGGGTCTGCGCTGTTGATGAAATCTCTGGGATCGATGGTCTGAAACCAAAAAATCGAACAGGGGAAACTTCACTCTATTTCTGAATAAGCACAGAGTGCACTTGTCGTTTTGTACATTGTTTGGCGAAGTTCTTTGACAGTTACAGCCGAAAGTTGTATCGGGTGGACGGGAATTTGAGCTTGATTCGAAAAATCTTGAGCTTTTTCGACAGCGATATTTGCACCTTTTCAAATCGTCAGCTTCAGCGAAGTATGAATGCGGGAAAAAACATTCAAATCTTACCGATTTCCTTGTCGTTGGCCCTACGATTTTTCATTTGTTAATCAGATGCGGAGTGCAAAAGTCGCGTGGACGACCTTTTAAAATTGAGTTACAGGGCTCTGATTTCACGGGAATTTGTTTTAGCATACAAATCAACTTTTTCTACCCACGCCAAAAAAAAGGTTTCTTTTTTGGGCCACCCTAGTATTCGACTCCAATAAATTGTATACTTAGAATTGTGTACTAGACACGAGTATTCGATTAATCTGATGAGAGTATATATTTTCTCGGTTATAATTATTTTTTCATTTTTTCTTTCTAACGATCTACAAAATGATGCCACAAGGGTAACAGAGTTTTTAGAAATTTTATTTTATTACTTCGAATCATCATTGTGTTTTTTCGAAATTATGCAGCAATACAAAAATGAGGACACAGAATTTCAAAATCAAATCAGCAGTAGCCGGTCGACGTATGACTATGAAATACATTATAAATTCGACGAAGTGTATTATATATCTATACATCGAATATTCCAGAACCACTTGCCATACATTTCTTTCCTGACATATTTATTTCTATCTTCACTTTTACAACTTCTCTTCTATTTGTGTCTCCATTTTTTTTTTGTTTTTTTCGCGACACGCAAACGGACGCACATGTATAACATATAATATATGTGTATGTATTTTCGCTGGACAAAGAGCAGACGAACGATTTTTTTCCCCTGCCTCTTTCATTTTTATTTCTGTATGAATTATTTAGACACAAAATTAAACGTAAATGCACGGTGGTGCGCTCTGGGTAAAATACCTCGTCGTTATTTAAATCTGGGCACCAGAAGCTGCTCAAAGTGTCAAGACTCGAGTCTCGACTCTCCACTTATGTCCCATTGTCAGCATCAAATATGTATTCATATGATACCTGTCTGAGGGTACGCAACGCATGCCCGCAAAAATACGCATTGTTAAACCCCTGTGGATCCTCAGATCCATCGCTCGGCATAACCTGCAACCGTCGGAACATTTCCTGCAAGAAACTAGCCGGTCACCGGTGGCGTCGTGCATTCCTTTGAATAATAAACAGCGGACCCAAATCCCTAATCCTGACCCTAAGTCGACCTTCCGAATTTTATAGCCATGAGAATCTGACGATTCTCTTTACCCTACGCCCCTTTATAACTCTGCATATACCTGAATAATATATTCCAACCGTAATCATAAAATTCGCCACGTACATAATGTATGAAAGGAATTTTCATTCAACGAACTATGTGGGAATTTATTGAGGTAGCTTGGTTGTTACACGTGTATGACAGTTGTTGGCGCTCAGACTGTAACCATTGCATGGTCGATGATAATCGCTTCGGTTGACGTCTAACTTTTATTACTTGAAACAGTTTCAGCCATTTTGTCAGGTGAATGCCCAAAACGTAACTTGTGATTATAATGGCCCAATAAATACTGTATTCCACTGCCAATAAAAACATGCGTGTACCTAAAAATGACGTACTACGTGAAAAGAATTTTTTCCTTGAAGTACCTTCCTATTAGTCATGCAAGTCATTAGAAATTTGCAAAAGATAAGATTTTTCAGGCGAATTTTATTTCTTGCTAATTCAGAGCTTTACCATTTTTTGAAATACATCGTGAAGATTATTTTACAAGGCACCATATAACTACTTGTTCTACGATATTTAAAGCATGTTTCACAATATCTTTGGCAAAATTGAAGGTACGGTTTTCACGCATCAGCCGTTTATAATACAAGTGAGCCAATTCGACCAGTGTTGCCAACGAAGGGTTTAATTCACTGTCAACCTAAGCATAACCAGGCTTCTAACATTGGCACTATAAATGAATTACTCCTTCGTTGAGCGACCAATTTCTTGAACCCCAAGGCAACAAATCCTTACTTCTTCGATTTGTATACCAAGAACAACGTCACCATTTGGACATTTAATGTGATTCTGTTGCCGATGGTGGAATCCGTGCGAGGATTCCGTCGTCATGATGGAAGCATGGTTTACGGTAGTATGGCAGAAGGTCCGTTCAACGTACAGAAACTCGTCACGATCCGTGCAGCGGTGGTCTCTGAAAGTGGTAAGTTTTGATAGAAGAAAGAAGAGGAGGTGTGCGTGTGTATTTTGTGTGATAGAAAAATCGCTACTATCTGTCAGCAAGACTGCTGTTTAGATGTAGAGCTTGTTTAGCGTGATCTGAAACAATCGGAAGAAGACTGTCTGACGCAGTTACGCACGCTTTTTATAGCTGACCTTACAGTGTCCGTTGAAACGTGTCCATCGATTGCAACAAATTTACTAAGTACACAGTGCTGGACACGTTTCCAAAGATTTATCACCCTCACTTTGGTGCCTGGAACTGACGTTCCCAGCGCTTTTCTCCTTTTTTAAGAGCGCTCGCGCCGCACGCCACTCATTCAACTATCCTTTTCGGATGATTCACAGCCAGTAAATCCACCTTTACTGCAGTGAATTCATAAATTGAGCCGCCAGCAGGCCTTCTCGTGAGCGTGAAACCAGGCGGCAGTCTTCATCCCGAAATAGATCAAAGTGTCCCCGCAACGAAAACATTGGTCGGGTATGCCTCACCGTCTCGCCGTAATCTAGCCGCACATAGAAGACATCCGCATTAGACGGTAAACAGCTCATGACGGTCATCGTATTTTACTAAACCTCAACTTCCGATGACACCTTGAATGCAAAGACCTCCTGAAGATCATTCTCCAATGGCCAATATTCTTGGAATATGACCAAGGCGTGTAAGTAGCCCGGATAGCACACTTGTCGTAATAGTCGACTATCATTTGATCAATTAAATCTGGCATAATATTCATAGACAAAACGTTTAATTTCTATTAGAATTGGCAGAAAGTCAGCAAAGTGGTGAATGTTCACCGGAGCTGTAGCAATGACTGTAAATAAGCTTGAAATGGAAGCTGTGTCAATTCAATGTCGACAGATGTCTTAAAAAACGTTGAGATCAATACGAAGTTAAGACAAAATCTACATATCATACAAAACTTGTTACAGAGAATGTAAGAGGATCGACAAAGTCTGGTTATTATTGAAATTTCAAAGTATCGTTTGACCATTTTTTTTTATGACATTGGGTCAATTTACAGTCACCTTGCGTACTGTTGACTAAATTGACAACCTGGGTCATATTCGTAAGCATACGATTCCATGCAAATGCTAAAATATTGTTCGTAGCTATGTACCTACACCTGATGCAAGAATCTTATGGGGCAGCATTTCGCAGGAGCTGGCACCAGGGATAGAACATTGGGTCATTTCTCATAATTTCCTGAAACAAGTCACAATACAGGTAGGTGAGGCGAGCTTCGAAGCTGAATTCGGACATCAAACAGTGAAGATTTCTTGTGTTCGTAGAGAATCTCGCAGAGTTGACAGGTCCACTGGAAATGTGTTGGTTTCGCAAAATCCGGCGCGACGTTGTTGAAACGCAATCAAACAACAGATGCAATTTGATTTTATACTAGAAAATGAACCGTAATTCATCTCGTTATTGTCAGAATTCAAATTACTTACACTGAAAAATTATGATGTACTCAAGTTGTTAGAGTATTTCAACCTAGATACCGGCCAATTAGGTTATTAACGTTAAAGTATCACTCCAAATCTGTAACTTCTACATTTATGTGATACCCAATAAAACGACACCCACTTATCAGAATACTTTCGTACTGACTTCAAGGCCGAGTTTTTTTTCAATTGACTTAGGTGCAATGTTCCAGATCACTGAAACTGTCAAAAAATACTACAAGAACTCTACAGAGCACGAATCTAAGAATATAAAATGACGTAACATAATCTGACGTGGCTGATTGAAGTCATTGTACGAGCAATGGCACAAGACATGGACATGAAATGAAAATTTCACAAGAGAGCGCAAAAGTAATAGATTCAATAACAATTCAATCTGAGTATCAGAGGGAATGCATCGCTTCCGACCTTTCTTAACCCTCACCCTTGGTTTTTGGCATGCATGAAAAAGTGACCCGATGAGCCAGGGTTGTGAAAAGGTGGCTAGCGGGTGATTTGCTGCCTAATAACGCGGGTGGAACACTGTAGGGTTCAAGGTTTTCGAGGATTGGAATCGAAGCCGGAATCACTCTCGGGTAAATGATGAAAGAGGACGAATCCTCGACTCTAGGTAGGCATATACATCCATTGAGGAAAATGAAATCGCGTCTCGAGGGAACTGATCGCGTTTATGTACAGTGGAAGAGCGAAATTGACGACTGGCAGAGATTGGCTCTTGCCGAACTCTGGAATGCAATAGACGTCGAGCCGGGACGCGACGTCTGCCTTCGTTGCTCCTCCTCTTCACCCCATCGCTCGAGGCAGTGATTCGATTTCGATGGAAGAATACGACACGAGAAAGGATAGTGCAGAAAAAAGAAAAATGAATGTAGACTAGTCGGCTCTTCTCCAGATCCCCGACAGTCCGAACAACATCAAGTTTTCAATTTTAAAACTGACTACCAGACGGTAGATTACGGTTCATCTTTCAGTAAAAAAAATTAAATGATTTCTGCAAATACATTGGTTTTCAACAATTCTGCGCAGGATTTTTCGAAAGCAATGCAATTCCGAAGGATCTGTCAATGCTATGAATTTCTTTGTGGATCCAGAATATCGTCCTGGCTTGATTTCCAAGTTCAAGGTATCAGCCTGGATCACCAATCTGCAATGCAAGTTGTTTCAGGATATTATTGACCCAATGCGCTATCCTCGGTTCAAGACAACTTCTCCTTGATTTCTATTTCTGCTTTGACTTGATCTTGACATTTTTAAAGACATTCGTGGAAGCAGGGTATATCAACACAGCTTCGACTTTTGGCTTACTGACAGTCGTCGCAACATCTTAGGAGAATAGTCACCGTCTTTCCGGTCTTCTTCCAATTGTAAGTCAAATTTGTCAGATGATGACATTATGCCAGCTTTGACCAATCAAGTGATGCTCGCCATCTCGCCAAGTGTGCTACCTGGAAATTGGGCACTTATTTCGCTCATCCGAAGTAAAGAGCGCGTGATTGATGGACGTGGGTGTGGCTCCACATCCTCGACGCGCGGCTCCAGAATCCTTAGTCGAACCACCCAGCCGAGCAATCGAGCCCCACGAGTTAGCCAACCCCTGCTAGCTCTTAGAGGGAGAAACGGACATGCGTGTGCTGAACCGGGGCACCAATTGAGTTCGCAACTTTTCTGCACCTCCTACGAGAAACGCCCGGGAAGAGAGAATAAGTGGTGGAACAGCTCTTGGGGTCTTTTCACAGAACGGAAGACCCTGATTTTCTCAGGGTACAGTAATATATTGTTTTTGACGCATGTTGCAGTAACGGTGTGACAAGAATATACAGAACACATGTCAACACGGTGAATAGTGTCACGCAATTTTGAGACTATGATATTTTCGGGGATTCACATGGTTCCATCAAGTTCCTAACACGCGAGTGCGTTTAACCGTAGTTTTCCTTTCGTGTTTTATTATCCCAAAAATTTCAAAGACTGTTGACGCTCTCTAATCACTATAAATTGCCGGTTAAGGTCAAAACAATGAACCGTTAGAAGATCATTCAGCGAAGATTATTCTCATTTGATAAACTCTAGATGCTTACTTGGATCTAGTGAACAAAATATTGTAATATGATCCAAGTTTAATTTTTGTTTTCCCCAATTGAGATTGCTCAACAACTTTCAGAAATGGGAATTACATAACAGGCATCGTCTCTCCATCCTCCAGGTTTCCCAAAAATCGTTTGAAAAATCATTCAAGACACATTTGTTGCATATGTTTACTTGAGTTTTGAATAAAAAATAGCACGATGAATGCGTCAACATTTTTAGAAGATACACTTCATTCCAAAAAAAACATCGAGTTTTGTATTATTGGCACAACGGTTATTCAAGCCGGCGACGAGTAACTGTTCACACAATTCACCAAGTCCCAGATTTCGGCTCCAAAATCACATGACAAAGAGTCTCAACCATCAGTATTGGGATCCAGATCCCTTCGTGAAAATTCCTAAACAGTGAAACCGTGGAAAACAAGAGCACCCAAGTAAGACAACGAAAGGCGAAGAGAAGCAGCACGAGACACGCGTTTGTGCAGCCCTGGAGTGTGGATGCGAGATAAAGCGTGTGGCATGGGGTAAAGACTGTCGGCAAACTTTTGCGTTCCGAGGGAAAAAAATGTATAAGAGCGTTATTTATTTTATGCCGAGTGTATGATATTACAAGCGGGGAATAACTCGGAAGGTGGATTCTCGCCGAGGGTTGTTCCTCCCCTCGATGCAGGGGTTCCTATACGTGTTCAATGTGCTGAACGCGCTCACCTGCGAGTGTGCGTGAGTGCGTGGAGGAGGGGCAAGGAGGGCGATGTAGGGTAGGGGGATAATGCAAGAAGAGAGGATAAGGCGAACAATATATCAGCGGGGGTTGCCGGAGGACGCGGGTTCGACCCGCGGAGGAAGTGCTCCGTCTTTTCCTTTCCTTCGCTTCCTCCCTCCTTCCTCCTTCGTCCTGCCTCTGGAGCCCGCCGGGCGCTTCTTTCCTCTCCTCACCTCTCCTCTGCTCTGCTCTCCTCTCCTCTCCTCTCCACGCCTCTTCTCTTCTCTTCTCTACGGAGCCTGATACCCTTACTGCAGCGCGCGAAGGACGTCACGACGTCGCGGAGCTCAAAGAATCCACCGTAATCCCGCACCGCCTGCAGGATTATCCCCCCATTTCCACCCCCAGCGATATTATACATCCATTCTCCGTGATATTATAACCCGTGTGATACCGGTGAGACGAGTTCAGCTTTTGCCACGATCCGCTGACGCTGGTTTTTCCTACCCCGAGAAAACCTTGAACCTCGGGCAGGTTCTTTCGGTTGAAATTCACACGCAAGGAGAGGTTATATACCAGCGGCTCGAAGGAGGTTGAAATATGTGAGAAGACAGAATCTCGATGTTTTGCAAATCTGGAATTACTTTTTTGTGTAGTTGGGGTTGTAAAATATTTACGTGTGTTACAACACTTCAAGTCTGACACCCGTTTCAATCAATTGGAGAAAAAAATTTCACCGTGTCAAAATTTTATATTTGAATAAAAGCACTTTTAAAAACATAGATACTGAAAAAAAAATTCGACTGGCTCTAGAAGGTTACAATTGTGAAATAATAATTTTTCATAAAAATGCAAGGTTACGTGAATGTTATATGAATTTCAATCTTATCGACTGAGGCATCGTAATTATTCCTATTTCGCAGGTTTTTTTTTATTCGAATCTTAATTGTATTAAAAACATTTTTTCTTCTGTGTTTCCAGGTTCTAATGAGGGAAACTTAAAGCACAATTGTCGAGTCACGCCAAATTATTATCGATTCAGAAGTATTGTTATCTGCAGCAATAGCAACTAAACAAAAACTACCCGCCACGTAAGGGTCGTTACTATTTTTCCATCAAATTAATAGAAATTTTTGACTTTACCCAGGTTTTTATTTTCCAGATGCCAATTATTCAGATACTCGCAATATTTTTTATTGGTACGTTTTATTACAAATGAAATCCTTATTGAATAACGCGACAAATTGTACGAATTTAAAATTCCAAAGATAGTAAAATGAAGTATACTGAACGAAAATATTAGAAATTACGAAAAATTTTATCACTTTCTGCGTGTTTTTAGTTATATCTTCGAAAGATATTCGGTTCATCAATCGGGTCAATGCTCTGTATATTTCACTTTGTTAATCTAACGTAACCTCAGTCTGAAGTTATCCAATTCAATGGGATCGGATTCCAGAGCCCTGTGTATACATCTAGATAACATGTAGGTTATTTCAAATGTATGTGTATCGTGTGCTACAGTGTCTTGGATGTATACACGAGGGCAGAGTAAAATCCGCAAGTAGATTACTGTGCTAAGTCGCGAGGGTTGACAGCCAAAGCAACAAAGGACCCAATCTTCTTTGTGATATATATATACATACACATACACGTTGTGGATAAATTTTATTATTATCTGAATATTTTTAGTGAATGCATTACATTACACCATCATATTATTGATTACAGATATGATCACAGTTTATACTGTATTTCTAATTGTCTAATCAAATATATTGTACAAATCGTAAACACGTAGTCAATTTCATTAATTTTATACAAATTTAATGAATTACTTGATTTTTATCCACCAAGATCTCAGTTGATTTGTTTCTACTACTTAACGTGTCGTAGTTTTTTCTAGGCTTAAGAATTTACTTTTTTTTATTTAAAATTTTAAACTTATTCTCAAATATATTCAATCAGATGGGACGAAATTTTTTCATCGACGAGTCGTTACGAATTGTAAATTCTATTTCGTTTATAATGGAATTATGTGAATTTCACCATTATCTGCGCGATGACAACGTTCATTCAATCACGCAGTACAGTGCATTTAGTAGTTCTTAAAATTCTTATAGAACGACTCGATTTTTGTAGAATTATTGAACTGAATTAACGAATTCACAATCAATTTCCAATATTACGTGAACGACATTGTTTTTCTGTAATATACGTGAAACCAATTAGGATACTTGATTTCCAGCAAACTTTGTTAAATTTGTAAAGCCTCGTGGTCTCTTCCATGGTTATAAGATTAAAAAAAATCTCAATCATTTACTTCTCGTTATAAATATCAGCCGATGTCCCATGTTGTCTTCTCTGAACAAAAAAGTAAAACTTCCAATACAATTGAAACCGTCAAACACAACATTTTGAAACAATTTTAACTCGACTGAGGCGGTTCTTATGAGAAAAAAATTCAAAAATATTCATCTTCGAACGACAGGATGACGATATTTGAACGATTCTCATGCTCGTTGAAAGTGGTAATACATTCCTTAAATTTAGACAACGTGATTGACACGGTCGGTTTGTTCGAGTCCTAAAAAAACACCACGAGACCCTTCCCCTTCTCGGTTCATTTTTTCTCGCTGATAAAGAAAAAAATGCTAACTGCCGTCTGTGAGGAGCATCCAGCACCTGGCACGAGGAGGAAGGGAAAGGGGAAGGGCAAGGGGTCCAGAATCGGGATAGTGTGACGGTGACCTGTTTAGCATGACCGTTTAGAAAACAGTGCCTCTGTATAAGGGTCCCGCTTCCCCGTATACACGTACATATAACGTTCTCGTTTCATCTTACACCCTGTTCAGTATTCTCCTACCGACACTCCCTATATTGATCTTTCGCTTCGCTCTCCCCGCCGCCCCTTTCCCCTTCACCGCCGCCACTACCATCACCATCACCACCACCACCACCACCACCACCACCACCACCACCACCACCACCACCACCACCACCACCACCACCACCACCACCACCACCACCACCGTCACCACTACAAGCAACATCACTGCCTGGTTACCGGGCGTATTCCCACCCCTTCGCACCACTTCGCGTTATGTCCTGCCCCAAGGGGAAAACACATGGACGGTATTTCGAGGTGGGCGAAGTCCGTGTGCATAGGCATTTACACCCTACGCCCGAAATAATTATGTGTGCGATGCAACGCGGTTCTACAACGTTTCGAAAACGAGGATCATTCCGTGAATGAGACAACACGATTGTGTTATTACACGGTATCAACCGTACAACCTACGATTTATTTTTCTCCTTCATTTTAGCGAAACCCCAGGGAAAAAAAAACGGACCTCCTGTGAACTTGAAGGAATTTTGCCGCAAGCCGCGCGGCGCGGAGATAGCGACGGTAAGACAATCGAAAATGGCGGACACGCAAGAGGCGTCGGGATAGTCGAATCGATGTAACGAAACTCTGAAGAAGTCGATAAGCGATTCTGGAATGTGAATCATTGGATGTTTTGATAAATATTCGGCTCGAATCAACTACGAGGAAAAGACCAGAACTTTGAACCGGAAGGTAAGGTACAACCGTTTTTGGTTATTCTATCGCTTTCGGTCAACTTCAGAAAATTCTTAGTTGATGATTTGATTTTCAATATTTGGAATCATTCAATTCACGACTGAAATTCGACTTTGAGCAAGTTTCAGCCAGAAGTTCTCAACACCTTGGTACAATTTTGTGTGTGGTTGACGTACCTGTGTACCTGCATTTCCGACCATAACTTCCAATTACACGTGATCAGTATGGCCATAACTGGATTAAGACGATGGTCGTAACTGGTACTACGGTGGTCAAAACCGATACATCGACGTTAAGTTTTTTACGCTCAAACACGAAAAATCACTCAAGGGTTCAAGTCTATCAAAGGAGCGAGAAAAGCCGTGTCGAACGAGAGTTTCGATTAGATGAATTTAGGGATCGTCGATCACGGGTCGATGGGCAGAAGGTCGTTAATCGATCACTAAAAAGAGGTGGCAGGTTGGCGGCAGGCAGATTTACCTTCCGTGTAGTTCCACCATAATGAGTCAACCGACGCAGCACTGTTTGATACACAAGTACATTTGTTAACGAAGTGAATTGTAAGTACTACCGAAAAGTACATGCAGGATATTGACGCATGCGTGCGGTTGTACGTGAAACCTGCAGGGTTGGTTCACGAATCGGACCAGAAATGAAGCGTGAACCGATGATGCGAGGTGTAAATTCGAACGCTCTGAGAAAAATGCGCTACAGAGTTATGTTGAGGATAATTTGGTGTTAATTCAACACTGTCTGATCTCAACCGAACATCACTGCATAATTACCCGGCATATTCTCACCATTGCCTAATCTGATCTCGATCGAACACCATACGACGTCAATTTAACACTATTCGATGTTAATGTGACACTAACTAATGACAATTCAACACTCTTAGACGCGAATCTGAGACTACCCGATGTCAATTTGACGCTACCCGATGTCAATCCAACACAATATGATGTCAGTTCAACACTATTCGCTGAGAATACAACACTATATCTATCTATAAACCGTTTGATGTCAATTTACCGCTACTCGATGTGAATCCAACACTACAAGATGTCGATCAAATACCATACGATGTCAATTTAACCCTATTTGATGAGAATCTGATACGATTCGATGACATCTGATGTCAACTGAACATTATTCAAGTAGAATTCAACACTAACGGATGTCAATCAAACACTACCTGATGTCAGTGTCACACCATTTGATGTCAATACAACACTATTAGACGTCGAATCTAACACTATCTCATGTGATTCGATTAACAACATTTGATGTCAATCTACTGCTGCTATCTAATGTTGATTTTTCGAATTTAGCACAAAAATCGTTCCATGGCTGTTCCGCACCGGTCAATATTGGTCAACTAACTCAACACAACCATTTTTTGACAGAGTGTGAACCGATCGACGACGGATCCAGCTCGTGTGGGTGTAAAATTTAGTAAACGAGATACGAACGAGGAGGGAAACTAACATGAGTGTAATCGAGGACGGTTAGAACAATGCGCACGAGACTTCGCCAGTGTCAAAAGTCGCGGCACCATGGCCAGAAGGGTGATACCGTCCCGGCGCTGAGGGTCGGGCGGTCGGAGCTAGACTTGGCGTCGGTTCGTTCGTTAGCGGGGTCCGCTTGCCCGCCCGTATTAATTTGCCCCCCTCCGCCCCCGCGTCTTCGTCCGACCCCCCTTGGCCGCAGCCTCGGAGGCTTCGTTTTCTCTCTCTCCGACTCTGTCGCGCCACCGTTCCGCCGATACGTCCCTCTCTTTCCCTCTAGTCTTAGCTCGGCTGGCTCCATGAGACGAGCCAGCCGGCGCATGCGGCCTCTGCTAATCACCCTCCCTCTTAAGGTCCTACGGACGATCGAGTAAACGCCGCAAAATTAACTCCGGATTTTCCACATCCCTCTTCGATCATCGTGATTTCTTTATTGTATTACGGGGGACGTAACATCCACCCTGACGCTACTAAGACCGACAAATTACTCCGTGCCGTGTAAGGTACTTTGATTCTCAGTGCGAGAAATCGTTTTTCCAGTTTTAAAATAATGTAGCGATTCGTTTTACCGTCTAGCCGAATTTTTTAGTCTATTTCGTTTACACCTAAGGGGTTATACATGCCCAATTCACCGAACTTTCAACCGGATTATTTTCAATTAGCCTAGTTTTTCGCTTTCCGTTATACTCGTATTTCATCCGTTTGAAGAAAATTTCAGAGTTTTTTTATTTTTTTCAAATTCATGTTTCATCCTAAGTTACGAGTTCTGGAAACAAATTTCGCCACAGAGAAAATGATTATATCGACAGAAACAAGTACATCAATTTCTTTACCTCGAGTTGAACTTTATTACAAATATGTTACTGAAAAAATGTTTTATAATTTTGTGGCCACGTAGTGCAAAAAAAAAAAAAATGAGGTTTCGTCGAAAGCGACCGTTTCGATCATTTTTACTTAAATCCGAAAACGAAACTGCTGAGAATTTGACGCCTCTTGAATAGTGATAAGGAATTGTCGTGAGCGGTGCGAGACTCTGAAGAAAAACTTATCGTGTCGTGGAATGTAGTACTTGTTTAACCTGACAACCTTTCCATTTATCTAGCTGTCTGATATTGATTGCCGAAAGTGTTTCAGTGACAGGGGAACTCCATCAGCCTCTTTTAGTGCAGATTTCGCACTGTTTTTTCACTCTGGAAATCCCGGTCGCGATACCTTTTTTACGTGATAAGAATACTTGGACTTGTAAAGTGAATAAGTCATCGCGATTGTCATTTTATCCAGAATAGTATTCCGTTCTTATCGAACTGATGCTTTTCTTCGTGAAAGAGGTATCGCTAAGGAAAATTCTTCGTGGGGTTGAAATTCTTTCAATTTCTGAATAGTGGATGATCTGATTTTTTTGCATTCAGCCAAGTTCCAGCCTTAGTAATATTAATCCTGAAACTAATTAATCGCTTATGCTTTTTGAAAAACAGGGATTTCTCATGATATTTATTACAATGTTTCTCCTAATTCATTTTTCTGATCTTGATACAAAGAGTCGACTTCAAATTCGATCGCACTAGTCATTCTTTACATGGGTTTAGAAATTATAGAAGAACAAGTGAAAGAGAAGCAAATGAGGGTGAAAAAAAAGAAGTTTGGGGAAGCATGCTTAGCTGATCTTGTTAACCGTTGTCCAATTAACAAGGACATATATTTTCATCAAGTTTGTTTTTTCGTCTGCGAAAAGTGAGTATATAATACAAAAATATCATATACGTTAATACGTAGCACAGAGAGTCTGAAATTTCAACAAACTCATCTTTGCAAAGTTTACGACGCAACGGTCAAACTTCTATGCGAAATAAGTTTTGGATTCAGGGAAAACAAATTATTTGAATCACGAACGTCCAGACGACGTGACATCTCAGATTTCATAGAATGATGAAAGACTTTTACCCCGTTCATTTGTTGTTGATAATAAATTTTCCCCGTTCGCTTATTCTTAACAAAATCCCACCCAGCTGTGATCATCGTTGTATGAAATTATAGCTGTAGGTTTTTTGTCAAGCAGAGATCTCTTTCCGTCATCCTCTTCAACGTTTTTCTGAACTTTCCACATTGTAGGTAACTAGAAAAAGTTCGTGTTCTTTCATTATTCTTCTTGTATTCAATCCCTGCGGCTTTATATCGAATGCGCTTTTTACGATCCGGTAAAATTACAGTCATTTATCCGTAGAGAAGACTGGTCAGTCAAAAATGGAAAAAAATTACACGAATGACAATTCACGACGTGAGAAAATCATTGCGAGATTATCAAAGATTTACCGCGTATGTGGAGATGACCCGTGTATTTTTTTCACTAATCTCGCTATTCTTTCTAAAAAAAAAAAATTCGACCAGTTCTAAACTCTTCCCAAAATTCTTCAAGACTCGATAAAAAATGCGACAGCACTACGGATAAAGTGAATAATCGGTGCAATCGTTTTTATCGCATAAACAGTATCCGGTGACAATATTACGCTACGAACGAAGGGGGAATTTCCCTAACGAGATATACGAAAGGAGCCGGTAAATTACCTAGATAAAAATGTGCTACCTGATCAGCATCGCAAACTATATCGCCCCAGCACTGAAACGCAACGCGAGGAGTCCATAAACCATAGAGGCAAGTAGCTGCCCGATGAAAAGCGACGGGCCTCGGGCTCAAACGGGCGATAAAGCGCCTCCTTTCAGTGTCCAATGAGCCGAAAAATGAGGGTTTTTTTTTCACCGCCTAACTCTTTCCTTCGCCGGTGATGAATGGGCGATTGACTCATGGGTGACAGGGAAGGACTTCCAAAGGAATTATGAACCGGAATTCCGTTTCGCTCTTCTGCGTCTCTTCCCTGCCATCGGCTTAAACAGTATACGGCACAGTTTATTCCAGAGTTAGCAGCAGTGCCGCCGCGCATCATTATGCCGTATTGATCGCAAGTACCTCGACGTAAAGGGTAGGCGCAAGGCTTCGGTTGAGAGAGGTTCGAATCAAGGTAAGCGAAAGTGGAACCCGATACTTGGAAAATTGGCACGGCGACGCTTCGTCGATATTCTGATTTTCAAAAAAGCATCGTTCCGAAACGAATTGGTCAACGCTTGACTCTTTTTATCTTGTGATTCAAGTGTGCATTTCCAAATGTTTTCCTTTCACAGGTTATTGCAAGGCTTGTCTGAAATCATACGAAACCCTTGGTCAAACATCGGAGAAACGTAGAAGCTGCCTCGGTATCGAATTACACTTTGATAAGCTTCAACCAATATACAGCTGTAAAGTGCAGTCTTTCGTCAGTTTTCATAGGGTCTTACAAATACTGCTTATTTCTTGTACACGAACAGGTTTCTGAATTTCTTGAAGTCAGTCGCATTACCTCGCAATGCAGCATAATAGTTTTAAACGACTATGAGGTAGTTTATCCCATATTTTCTAGCCAACAAAATTTCACTCCGTGTAATTATCGCAAATGAAAAATGACCTGATACCGCAAGCCTGAGCTTGGTATTAAGTTGGAGCACCAGAAGCATAGAAAGTCAATTTTAGTCCGATGTTGAGCTCCGTTTTAGATAAATCGGTTTTCAAAATAAGGAAAAATTCGGGTCTACGCTTCTGGTGGTTTTGTAATACCGAAAGACCTGAATATTTCAGAAGTATCTGAAAAAAAATATAGCACCATAGTTTATTAAAGTGGTAACCACGAAGGATAATTCATCAATCATTTTCAAAAAAAAAAAAAAGACAAATTGACTATCTGCGAAATAATTCGCATAAATCCATCGAAACTATTCGAAATCTAAACTACTCCCAATGGTCTGTTGTAAAATTCGTTTCGAGGAGAAATTATTAATCAACAAATGCAATCGATATCCATGTAGGTGATTTTAAGATAAGATGTAAAATCATCTGAATTGAATAGAGTTTTTTTGTTTGAATTTCAGACTCCGGTGAACGAGCATGAGATCGGAAACTGCAAGGCACGGGATAAAATTGCTTCGTTATTTATTAGAAGCTGACCACGCAACGCGGATCGCTGAGGACTGCCGGTCAGAGTGGCTATAGATCGCATGTCGAAGAGCAGTATCACTTAGCTTGATGGGCGTCACGTGGACCAGCGTCGAATGCGCCGGATCGCTATCTCGGCCTTTTTATTACTTCAACTCTTATTTCCGTTGGGAATAGTTAACAACACCCTATGCCATACATAACCTGTCCTCCCAGGTGGCGCAGGCACTCCGGTGAACTTCACTAATACCAGCAGGTAACCAAATTCGAGGTTTGAATGCTTCGGATCACGAATCGCGGCTCGGGACAAGCCGAGATAAAAATCCATTTTCTAACAATCGAGGCAACTCATCTCCCGACTAAATTCTCTCTACCAAGTATAAAACTTACGCTGTACACTCAGAGTTCAAATATACAGTTAGAAGACTGATTTACAGTGATCGATATACTCGCGATCAATGGAAATCCAATAGCACTGTATGTGAGTATATTTTTACTGATTGAAATTTTGACAAGTCAGTTTGATACAGTTAAATCAACCTGCCAAACTTTTAAGACGATTCTACATTTCGGCGGTTCAATGAAATCGGACATTTTCAAAATTAGACCTTTCCTGGGCCTACCTTTGAAGAAATTTTCTTCTCGGCGTTTATCTAGGTAGCTAAATATTTTCAGGAATAGATTCATACGAATCAAGTTCACTTTCTACAGTCGATTCCTCGTGCCAGCCGACCATATTTCACGTGTTTTCTATTCCCACAAAAAGCATCAGTCGAGTTATACAGCCTTGTTCAAACAACATCGGAGGATATGATCGTAAAAAAGGTGGAAAATGTTAAACTCTAAGAGAACCTGATCACGCGGGTAGATTTTCTTATCTCGTTTTCCATAATGATCACTTCACAAGGTCTACACAATGAAAGAAGAGTGCTGTTCCAGCACAGTAAGAGCTTGAGTGCAGACTGGCTCTGGATGTATAAAATGGCCAGATTAATTAATGCTAGATGTAAGAAATCTAGCTCTCCATGGCTCTGGGTATCATGACGGAAAAAATGTTGATCTCAAGTATTTGTTTTACAGAGAAACGATTTCGCTGTGGAATACGGACCATCACCTTCGCTGCCTTCAGCCGCTGGCAGCGCGATTTTCGTTCCAGCCCCGCGTTTAAGTCCACTACTAAACCGATCTACTTCAATTTAAGAGATAAATGAGCTTGAAGAAATTGTTTTCTCTTTCTATTGGATCATCATCCGTCACCAAGGATCGACATGGAATGACAAAAGGCGTCTCAAGTGTACCTTACCGAGCTTATTCATTCCGTGATATATATTGTGGTAGGTAGGTTAAAAATCATCAGACAAATATTTTTTCCCGTGCTAATTCAGGCTTTGAATAAGTAAAAACCACCTCCAAAAAACAAGTGATGCAGCCTCCGCGGGTAAAGACCACTGCGCACGTTATCGACTATCGATAACGAATAATGTCACACTGGGATTGTGAGAAAATATCACATCGTGATCGAGAAATCGTAAAAAATGTATTTTTGGTAGTGAACTTTAAAAGTGGCTCTTACCCATTGAACGGCTAAATCGGTACGTAGAAAAAAATAAGTGTCTGAAGTTTTTCGATGTACCACAGCATATCACAGAATGAAGAAAATCGGCGAGGTACACACCTTGGATACTTTCCTTGTGCGTGTAGACGGGAGGCTAACTTAGCTTTTGTCGCATGCTCGAATCCCGTTCCATTCCTGGAGTGATTACTCTAAATGCCAATCTCTCGCAGCATGACATCCGTGCCGTAGCGTCTCCCCCGTTTTGTGTGGTGCACTTTTTTCATAGATGGAAAAGTTTTCGGGTGCGGAGTACTTTGAGAAATTACTAGTGAGACGTGCACCTCTCTTTCTCTCTTCGTGTTTTTTTTTTCTCCCGCATATTATTGTCCATTCGCCAAATGGACCAGAAAATAGGAATGAAACTGAGTAAGGCTTGGGTGGGTGAGTCGTGGGGTCAGTTGGTTGAAAATTCTTTGCCATTATTTTTCAGCCATCAAAAACTATACTTGAAATAAGTAATACTTTAGCGAAATTGTTATGTATTATAATGGAGACATTGAGGAATCGAAATCGACAGAAATCCGGGTAACTGGGAATAATAATATGAAATAGTGCATTTGACATGAGGAACGCGATGCTTGAAGCAGCTTCGAATATGATCAAAATTGGTTGCGAAAAGATTCATAGTTATCATCATATTAAGCAACATACGTATAGTGAAGATAGATCGTAATCTTCTGAATGAAAATAGTTTTCCCAACTAATTGTAACCTCATATATGCACCTAAATTTCACGCATACGGATAAAAACAGAAAGGGTTTAAGGGATTTCGTATATTGGTTGATGTTCAAAATTACTCACATTCAATAATTTACGCATAGAATATGACGCTATTCTTCCCGTATTAGAAGAAAACTTTGGATGTCACATGTCAATGAACCGCACGTAATGTTTTTTCACCCTAATTCTAAAGTGAAATGGATGCACTTTTTCGCGAACAATGAAACGTAGCCGGGTATCGGCATGATTGCGAATACCGGAGAACCGGTTGCATGATTATCTCGTAACCAGAATCAGCCGCGTAGGTGCGTAGGCGCATAACTGCGAAGGTCACGTCTCATCACCGCTTCGTGAGCCGAGGCAACGTCTTAATCTCTGTACCGCAACCGGTGGCGTTTATTTCAGAGATGGAATAATCGCGAAACGCTAATTCACCTACGTTCGCCACCTTCTCCACATCCCATAATGTCTCGTTTATCAGTACTCACAAACGGTTTTCGCCAGCTTTCAGCTCATCCCAGACGACTCTCGAGACTCTTCATCTTCCTCTTCCTCTTCTTCTTCTTCCAAAATGGCCAACTCCTGTTCAGGAATGCGCCAAACGGTTAAGACTCACTCATGACTCGGTGATCCCACTTCAACACACTTACGGTGACTTTTGGCGCGATAAATCGCGGCCCACACTTTGGACTTCGAATTGGGCTCCAGAGGCGTAAGCAGTCCACGAAACTCACAGAACCAACTAACCAAGACCAAGTCCCAATTGACGTAAGCTTTGCCACCCGAGGGGCACAGGTAGGACCCTTTGGGCTCCGTCATCCCCACCCCGATAGAGGTGCTCGGGAAGGGTTGAATCCTGGCTGCAAGGGTGACCTAGCGACCCTTGGCTCTTAACGAGCCCCCGCTGGCAGTAGGACCTGCGTCCCGGGCCTGCTTTGTGTCTGCCGACCCCCATTCATCGAAGTTGATCGGTGATCTATGGATCACCACTCGACCCCGAAACGTAATCGTATATTTTATTAGTAGGCCAAAGAGCGATGTTTACTCCCCAATTGTGCTCAAGTATTGTACCCGACCCACCTCTGGGGGGGTTCGACGACTTGGGATTTAAAAGTTAACGCTTCCGCGAAGAAAAGGAATCGAACTCACTTCAAGGAGTCATCGGCAATTTGAGGCAGCGGCGAAACGTGGAAAAAATCACAGGACTTCAAAGGAGAACCGATTAAAGGGGTGTAGGCGAGCATAAGACGGCTAGAGGATGGATTGAATTTTGGGAATTTGTACTCGACAATCATTCGATTCGATTGCGGTTCGCTCTACTTCGATGTATGCAAATTTAACCTCTTTTGTATTCCTTTCTTATTAGACGAAGCGGATAAACTATCTAAGAATAACGTCCCCGAATTTCAAGTAAATCGGTTGAGCTGTGCTTGAAATACCGTGGGCACCGCAAAACATGTTAAAATTATGGATTCCCTTGAAATTTTCAGGGCTGTTTCTTTGGTTCAAAATGTGAAATTCCTGATGTATCATTTGATCTGATGGGTTATCCATTCCTGTATTTACAACAAATCGGGTTATTGAATATCTATAATTCCTACATTGACAATTATTGCTTTGAAATAATACATCCGTTTGCAATAACTGAATCCATGAGATCATATCTTTGAAACTACGCTAGAAAATTGTGAAATTTAGTGTTCGGTACAAAAATTTGATATAATCAATTATAACCAGAACGTAGAGAAGGTTGTTACAACAAACTACATATCGCAGGCTTCATATTTCAGGCCAAGGCAACGACCACGGTAGTTTGAGTAGAATTTATGATTTAGGATCCTGATACTCTCCTTGTTAGTAGTCGAGTAAGTTATTCGATTGTGTATAGCTTTTACTCCTCAGGTTCGACCTTTCATCAATGGCAAAGTTGTTTACGTTTTGAAGTCGTAGGATTGAATTTATGAAAGTCATTTGCTAAATTCAAGAATTGATCGAGTTAATGGAGGAAAGCGGGACGATGACTCGCTTACAGTTGTAGTGCTAGTGACAATGCATATTCTTACATCGCTCAGACACTTCGGCATTCGAACGATGTATTCTTACCGATCTAATCAGGAGTCTCACACTTATTTCAAGTGCTTAGAAAATATGCCATGTATAATCAGTGACAATGCTGGAAATCGGACCACTCAACTACTATCCATCGACGACTAATTGACAACCGTTTACTTTACTCCGAGACCACAGTTTCTGTGCTTGAGCGATTAAATACGCTTTCATCACTTTCGACACAATGGCAGAGATAACTTGAACCTTGCCACATTAAGAATTAATGTCTCTCATTGCAGCGCCGTTGCCCCGTGTTGTTTGAAAACCATGCTAAACACCTTGGGACTGTTTTGGAAGGTGGATGTATTGGAATCACACATTCCACCTTTGCCGCAGCCTTTCTCCTGACTCTCTCCGTAACTCCGTGGAAGCCCTCGTACATTGAGACGTACAGGGCACAATATGGATGCGTGTTTGCCAACGAGCGGGCATTTTTCACCAGGTCTAATATACCCGGCATGTACCAATAACTCGAACAAGTATCGAGCCGCGGTACTTGTGATCTAAATAGCTCTCATCAAGTACAAACGACATGGAAACGAATCCTTTGTCCCGAGGAATATAATCCCGCCGATGTCACATAAATAACTGCATGGTCGCAAAGTAGACGCGGAGATGGGTCGCACGCACTCCTCATGGATGGATGGACGGACGACCGAGTGTGCAAACCCACCTTTCCCATTGACGTACCTACGTACCACGGGAGTTTAACGAACTACGGAACGGCGACAGGCGGAAATGCAAATAGCGCCAGAGCCTCGCAGTTCTTTTCCCCCAGAGCTTTTCACCATGGGCTCACCATGAGGACCCCATTGTCCCAGGCTAGGTCGCGCTCCAGCCTTTCACGCATAGTGTTTCGTATTTAGCGCGCATATTTCACCTCAGGTATGTTCCCGCATAATTACCATTAATTTTTTCTCTCTTCTTCCCCCTCTGTATTTCAGTCTCTCCTTTCTCCGTGCGGTACGACGCATCGTTGCTAAAATCGGGGACAATGCGACGCATGTTTTTGACGTTAATTTTTTTCCCACAACCCCGAGCTCCTTGCCTCCCCCCCTCTACGCCGCTCACCTTTGCACCGATACACGTATTTACACGCCATTTTTTATTCATACGGTACGCTATTTGCCAGACAGAATTTGCGTCCTGGCTAAGCTAAATCGTCGAACGGTTTCGGGATCCGCAGCCATGCTCGGTACGTTAACCATGGGGTCGACCTTCCTCCCCGTCTACAACATGCTCGCCAACCCCCGACTCTGAGCTTTTGTTTCGACTGAAAATCTCGAGAGCACCCGTCGCCAAGTCTCAGCTCCTGCCTAACCAGGCTGCGCGGGACAAAATTTACAGGGTTGAATCGAATCGGAAAGAATAACTACGGCCGATTAGAACAGGAAAGATTTATCGCCAGCGGGGGAAATTTAATTTCGGGGATAAAAACGACTAGAGGAAATGCCAAATTTCATCTTTTTTAATATACAGAGTGTTTGAATACCATTTGACATCGTATCGTTTCTGGTACTGAGGAAAAAGTGTTGTATTTTGGTGAAAGAAGCATAATTTTAATCATTTCAACGAATTCCAACGTGCTCGAACTTCTACGGTATAGGAAAAATACGTTTTTAGAAAGACGTCGTCTGTCAGTCTGTCTCGAAAAACTGTCTCGAAATGATCTCGATGAGAAAAATCTGAAATCTACGGTAGTTTTCATTCGGATGTTGTACACGAATAATTGTCACAAACCGTTCTTTGTTTTAAGTATTTATTTTTATTTTGTTTTAACTTTTCGACCCTGTGATCTAAAATACGGTTGCAAAAAATCTGAAATAGACGGCGTTTTACACGATGCTGGGAAATATAACGAAATTATTTTACGAAAAAAATAAGGCAATTATTAACATAATATTTGAAACATAATTCATCATAGTACTTCCAGTAATTAAATCGCTTTGTAAGATGACGGAAATAACCGGAAAAAATACTGTTTTTACTGCTTTTTATCCACAATTATGTACTACGTGAGGCTAGCGTGATCATTTTCAGGTTTGAAAAGTTGAAGAATTAAGTCAAAATGATCGTATTTTTCGGTCCTAGACAAGCATCTGTGTCCTGTAAGAAATACGAGTGTATGGAATGAATAAAAAACATGCCTGCATATCGATGCCACCTTTTTGAATTTTGTGTGGGGAAAAAAATAATCAACAGCGATAAGTACGGTAATTTACTTGTTTAAAGTGTACAATTGTCTTTGCCGAATGGAAAATGAATTCAGGCTTGATGTAAAAGACTGAATATTCAACAAGGCCAATTTCTGCTGCTGCCGTGTAACGCTTCCGGACTAAAGTAGATAGTCACAGGTCTGTTCATAAATCAGTGAATCGTTTACAGGGTCGATGGATAATTTTAATTTTATTTTTTTTTTTTTTTTTTTTTTCTACATATTCTTCTTACGAACATTATTTATCGTTTTTGTTATTCCACCTAACCATTAAATCGATGCGGACAAGCTTATCGGGTATTAAATTAAATTGCCTGGATTCCCGTGCCTAGTCCTGATCTACGTACGGAATACGATAAAATTTATTCAATCGCAGGCCCGCCGGTTCGTCTCAAATCACCTGCAGCGTTGGATAGTTTTTTTTTTTCACTCTTTCCTTTTTTTTTTTTTTTTTTTTTTGTTCCGAGATCTCGCTGCAGCGACGGGATTTCTTCCCACATATATTAAGTAGTCGAGTTCGGGAGAAGCTGCAACACCTTTACAACACTTCGGGTTACAGCGAGGCTCGCTTGGCTGCTGCTGGTCTTGTAATCGGAATATCAATGGAGCCGCAGGTCGCTACAGGTAAAGGACAGGGGCCAAATATTCACGGTCACGAGACCCGGAATTCACTCGACTACCAGGCACGGTTACCAACTCCGTACAATTCGAATACGATTAATCATGCCTTCACTCGGAGTAAGGTTTATTCGAGTTCGATAAAATTTTCGGAATTTTAACCAAATTTTTCCGACGGCTTTGATGCAGTTGAACAAATTCGTAATTGATGAAGTTTTACGGAATTCATAACCAAAAGAGAAAAATGTACAGTTGTTGCTTTACTTTGAACAAATTTTTTCTTTTTTCTTTCTTTCTTTTTTTTTTTTTTTTTACTCGCCAGATCAATATTTAATAAATTAACTGACACGGTAAAATAATTTTTATTAAACTTGTAAAACTGTTTGAGTCGAAATTATATCTTTCATTCGAATTTTTGGTTTGTCCATTTCACACGAAACAGTAATTTTTTAAATGAACTGATGTTTATTCAACTGGGAATGGAAGGATTGAACATAACTTTTTAACATCATGAAAAGAAAATATTTTTCAATTCGAGAATAAAGAAAGAGAAAGGAAAAGCAAATACTGGCATCTGCCCGAGAGTTGGGATTGTTAAATAAATCGCAATATATTTGAACGAATCGCGATACTTATGTACTCGTATAAAGGAATCATTTTCTTGAGATTGAATCCACAATATAATTGGATTCTTGATTCTGCGCGGTAAGGAAAAAAACAATTAACTAAGTTTGACGAAAAAAAAAGTTAACCGACGGCTAATTATAGGTATTGTCTTATTTTCCCCTATCGAAAAAAATTTCAAGATTTTTTCTTTTTATAAAAATGACAAACAATTCTTTACAGCGAAAGCAGCAGGTTGGCTATTTCTCGAACGCTTACCTCGACCTTGACCCATTCGGATCCTCGTTTCCATTGTTAAAGGCGCGAGCCCTCGGGCGCAAATTGATTAAGGAAGACCACTAAAACCGCAGGGCTTCCCCGCGTCACCGGCCTTCCGGAGGGAGAGAGGGAGAGAGACAGAGAGAGAGAGAGAGAAAGAGAGAGAGAGTTTGCGTGCGAAACTGATCACGTGCGCTAAATTCTCTGACCAATAACTTCTGTCACGTATAAATGCATTATATATATATATATAAATAAAAGACAATTCATTCTACATATTTGAAATCATCGCGGAATGGATTTTTGTCAAATTTCAACCTTCTGTGATCTGAAAGTGATTGCAAAAGAAGTGTCTATATAAAAATTTTTTCGGAAATAAATGTTATCGTAACGATTAAACTTTTTTTTCATATAAAAGAAAAAACGGGAAAAGAAATAAATTTTTTGATTCATTTACGTGACATTCGAATGACGAATAAATGTCTATTCGTTTTTAGAAATAAAATTTCATATTCCGAGGAGAGAAAATATTGAAATTAAATATAACTTCTTTATATTCGTTGTCAGTGAAATTTATTCATACAAATGAGGTAATTCCGTAAGATTCGTTTTCAGATCAGTTCTTCTATACTTGGGTAACGAATTTATACGGGATAATTTATCGTGACACATGCTTCGATAATTGAAAAACATGTGTAAATGACAGTAACTTCATCACTATTTTTCATAATTATAAATTAAATTAGCGAGAAATTGATCCGCTGTTTAGCTCAAACAATCATATAGTTGAATTCGACTAATTTAAAACATTTTAAAAGAACTTCTTTGCCGAATCATACTTTTCAACTCGCACCTGCGATACTATCGGATTTTTTACCCTGCCCAAAAGCCTTTACTGCAAATCCAAAGTGCAGAACGAAATCCGGCTGATTGTAAAATTGAGAGTGAAGAAAAAATCTTCACAAGTGGAAAAATTATACAAGATGAAGAAATTGAACAGTTGTTACGAATATTGTCAATTCGTACGCGCAATGTTTACTTTTTTTGTCACGACAACAATTATCGAACTCGCACCTCTCCCCGTGTTTCTTCAAATCTTTTAAACAATAACTGACGATGAATCATACGAATTTGAAATTCGACAGTTTTGAGAGCGACTGTACGCGTGTGCGTAGTTGTACGTACGTGTGTGTATGCATGTGGCTTAAGGGAGGAAGAGCAATTGCTGGACAAGCCTTGTTTGCCCAGAAGCTGGGTACATATTGACCGTCATGTACCACCGGTAGCAAGACAAATATCTCTCGTCGTTTTCTCCTCGGTTTCGCACGTTCTTTCAGATTGCACTTGAAGTCGACCACCGCCGTTGAACTTTACAGGTACTATAATAAGTGAAATTGAAATTTTCCCATTTTGCAAAACGAAACTAAACGTAGAGAACGCACCTTTTTTGACATTAAAAATTAAACACAGAACTCAAATCGATTGATTAGACAAAATAATGTACCGATTAGAATCTTCCGTCCATGTTACAGGAAAACTAAAAAAAGTGATCCCTTATTGTAGAATTTTCCATTTATGTTTGGTCAAAAACTGACGATGTGATGAATTGTCTGTTTTTTGATTTTTAGTTTTGCTTTTTTAGATCGTGTTTAAAAAAGAAACGAAGACTTTCAATATCGCGCAAATTCTATGCATATCGTCATCGGTCTGTACGAATTTATATTTCAAGCTTTCGTCGGAAGTTCACAAAAATGACGTTTGAAAATTAACATCCAGTCATTTTCCGAACACTTCGTTGACCAGAGAATTTCAACATCAAATATAAAACGTAAAAATATCTATTCATTTGTCGTGTTCGATTTTTCACTCGGAAATAAAATTCAAGTGACAAGGAGCAATAAGCAAACATAGAAAACAATAAATTCATCGGAAAATTATGTTCCAAACATGACGATCCATACTGGACTGCATCGTACAATTCGGTGTCACGTGTCTATCCTCAAGTCTTTGCTAAACGACGATGCACCGATTGTTTTAAGCGAACAATTTTTTCTTTTTTTTCTCTTTTTTTGTTTCATTTATACCGATTGTTGTTATAGGTCTTATTGCACTGTCCATCGCTAAAGTTCCGGACGCCTGTTTCCTTTACTCGGATACTCGGATACATGTTGCGAACGCTTATCGCGCCTCGATTCGTAATTCGCTCTTTCGCCGTCTAGAAGCAGCACTTTACGGCCGTCGAGAATCCGGGCATAAAGTTCACCCGAGAATTCCCGTAGAATCAATTTTTTTTGTTCACTCATTAACGCGATCTTCCGACGAACATTCGTACATCAACAAAATGATACGACTTCGGTATTGCACAATAGAACGAGTGAAATGATGTATTTACCAACAAAAGAAAAAAAAAATAAAAAAAAAAAGAAAGAAAAACTGGATTGATCTTACAATATTGTGGTTTTACTTGCTTGTTTGAGCTTGACGTTTCGGTAAACGAAGAACAAGTCTTTCGGTAAAATGTCTGCAGCGAAACATTCGGCAACGTAGTAAAAAGTGAAGGATAAAAATAATAAAGAACATGGAGCACACGGGTTACGGTTAAGATTCAAATTGACGTTACCGTCTAACTACTGTTAACCACACCTGAATCTAACTCTATTCTTATTCGAGTGTGTTTTCGAACCCTTGGAGAACGTCTGAACCAATTCAAACATGTTCATTCTATACCGCCGAGGTGCGGTTCAATATTTACGGCATATTGCAGCCTTGTCACGCGTGACTGCATTCTCGGCATAGAATATTTTTGCAATAGGCGTACAGAGAGACAGGATGCTGCAAGCATTGCAAGAGATAGCCAAGGTCTTCTGGATCCGCTTGTTTAAAAGAGCTAAAGGTGTGGGTGCAAGGCGATGCTTCAAGTATTAATCTGTCTATAAATTCCTGCGCACATCGTGAGCGTAGAACAGCTCGACAGCTGTTGTTGCATGCACGGTTACGTGTCGGATGAAAATAGAATAACAAATAAATTGTAGACAAGAAAAAAAAAAAAAAAAGAAAAGGAAAACAGTCGACAGAAAAGAAAGAGAGAGAAAAAGAGGTGGAAAAAAAAAAAAACCAAGGAGTGCGAGGGGGAGGGATAAAAAGACAATCGCGCATCGTAGCGATAAATTACGTCAGACTTTAAACATTTACTTGATATAGTCAGCTCACTTGTCAGCCACGTGAATGTCGCGGTGACGGAGACTCCACACTTTACGGCTGCTGCTGCTGCTGCACCAACTTTTAACAGGAAGTGAAGTGAAGTGAAGTGAAGTGAAGTGAGGCCTTCGCTTTATGCTGTTTACACCCAACGTGATTCAGAGCTCACCACGACTTGTTGTATGCGTGTATACCAGAGTGCAAAAACCAAACGACGACGCGGAGCCTCGGCTTGTTCTTGACACTGATTTATTAACAATAATCAGTACCCTGGTTTATACAGCCACGTGCAATGTATATCTGCATTCGTCTACAGGGTGACTCATTTCAAAGTAGACTGTCAAATATTCCGAAAACCGTGTGCACTGAGAAGAATTGCATTTTATAACGGTAAATAGATTCTAGTAAAATGCGAGATTGGTTAACTCGCAAATAAATTTATCACAACTGTTCAGTGTGTTCGGTTCGTTCCGTTTACTACATCTTTTTGGTCAAACGAAACCTTAATGACGGTTCATTTTTCCGACAATATCAAATTTTCGCAATAGTTACCAGAGAATATAGTCGACCGAGGTTTATAACGAGGAACATTAACGCGTATAATAGATTTTCTGGTTACATATGAAGAGCTCATATTCATTTTGTGCTCAGAATTAAATTTTTCGGTATAAACACAACCGGAAATTTGAATATTCACGGCACTATAATCAGTTTGTCCTGTTTCACATCGAAAATCTCTGACTTCCATCATCATCGCCTGACGTTGTTAATTACATATCCTATTCTCACCGATACATTTACCACAAAAAAACACATGTATAGTTGATATGGTTCGAATATTTGACACGGTTTTCCCGTTATTGTACATTTCTCTGTAAATTATTGGTTTCACGTCATTATAATCATCATCGCTACAAGAAAAATTGAAAACTTATCCAATATCGTATTCCATGGATTCAAAACAGACAAAAAAAAAAAAAAGCTGATCCTTTTTCCGTCGGTGCAGTTTTAAGGCTTCTTTTAACGCAATGACTTTCGAGACGTTTGGTCGCTCGTCTGAAAATAAAACACACCCCTTATATACCGGTGTACATAGAATCTCAGAACCATACCTTCTAAGCCTACAATGCGTCTGCAGCAAGATTTTTTGTCCGACATGCAAATTGGCCGTGCTTATAAACCGTGAAAAATTGTTTCGGTATTATAATATTCGTTTCACATTATACTATAACTGAGATGCTATTCTTGTTCACGGCACTCTTTTATCCTCATCGTCGACTTTGCGGATTTGTAACTCTGTGACTTTCGACTATGCAATGGGAAATAAAATAATAATGTGATTTATTTCACCGCGTTGGAATATAGAAGTTAGGTTGATACATAAGTGCAATATTATTCAGTGATCTGTAAAAGATTTTTCGTCAAACTTTCGAAATTAGAATTCGGAGGAAGCAGCTTTTACAAGAAATTACAAGTTTGTTAAAATTATTTTTACAACGTATCCGAGATTTGTTATTGTATTGTTTTTTACACGAGGATAGCGTGGCTGAAATTGTTTTTAATGTGCAAATATTTGTAATCGCTTCAACTATTTCGATTGATACCTTGTAATTTTGAGCGGATATGCATGTACAACTGGACGACTAAAAACGTGGGTGAAGGTTCAGAATTTATAACTGAACAAAAAATTATTTGTTATATTGGAGTTTATTTCGTTCAAAAATACATTAATCAAGTTTTATATACGTAATTTTTTATCCAAATCAATCAACAGGAAGAATAATTATTGACAATAACGTACGCGGTTCAGCTCAGTGACGTGTTTTGCAGTCCCGACGTATCTAAAAAATGTCTCAATCAATTTATTCCAAATTTCGCGACAATATTCTTGAAAAATTTGTCCTCCTTTCCACCAGCCAGAATTTTTTACTTCAAATTTTCATTTTTTTTATTCAAAAAAACACAAAATTATGGTAGTTAAACTAAATGGAATACGGTGTCAAAGTTCTACGTAAATCGTTTTGAGCCGTATTATCGTGGACATTGCAAAACATGCAAAACCCGACAAAACAGATGGCTTTATTGGCGAAACCCATCTGTCCTGATAACTGATTTCATAGAAAAAAAAAAAACAAAGAAACAAATGCAGCAGAATCAAAACACTTTTGAACAAAAAAATTCTAAGTCAAATTTAACAGTTTTGTTTGTCGAGGTATAAATTCCGAAAATTGCCCCACCTTTTCAGCCGTCTCGTCGCGGGTCACTTTATCGTTTCTTTGATTTACAATTCGATGTTCCAACTGTGAAATTTACAACTTCCCTCGGTGAACGTGGCCCCTCGTTTGGGCCCAGATGCAGCTACCGAGCGGCAGGCGTGTTAGACACGATAATTATCCTCCGGCCGCGTACAAAGTGGCGCATTCAACGACGATATGGGACGAAATTTATACCGCAAAGGACACGCCGAGTCTCTTATTGATGCGAGGGTGCCCGAGTGGACGTATCGGGGACCGTACAGCTCGTCTATTCGGTTCAGTCTTGGTCTTGTAAGTTGTACACGCCGCGGAAGGCTGACGTCATACCGGAAATAAGCCCCGAACCGAAAACATCGATCTCTGCTGCTGGTTTCAACATATTGTACCGGAAGAATTAAAAAAAGGAACGTCAATATTCTCGAGATGATAAAATATGCTAACGTAAAACGTACAAACTAGAATCGTATACAAGTTCGATAAAATTATTGCGATGATACTTTCTTGTCACCTGTAAATCTGCCATCTTCTTTCTTGTGGTGAAAAATTTAAGTCCAAAATGGCGGCGTGATGAGAAAAATGAATCGCGACCGATGTTTTCAGCGTAATATCGACAGTTCGAAATTATCTACGTTGTGGAACTTGATGTCATACCAGAAATGAATACCCAGCTACAATCATCGATGTTTCCTACTTATTTTGATTTATACCGAGTGAGTTGACAGAACAAGTATAACTATTCTCCAAATATGAAGAGGTACGTCAACGAATGAAATTTTTTCAATCCAATTCAGTTGCAACAACAATGAATGCGACACTTTCCCGTAACCTCTAGGTCGGTTATTTTTCCGATTAAGAATTTTTCAGTCGGGTTGTTCAATTTTCTGAAAACAATTAGCCTCTCAAACGGCGGCGTAATAACAGGAAAATTGAGACCGTCGTTTTCAGGACGATATTAATAATTCGAAACGAGTCGCGATGCTTCAATTCACCCGCAACTAAACCGAATAGACAAGATGTAGATGCTTGTACACTTGGGGACAATGAATCTGACAATGAGACGGCTAATTTTTTACACTAGACAGTTATCTTGGCAGCACAGAGAAACCTACAGCGCCACAGTCGGCCGAGCGCAAAACTGACTCAATCTCAATAAACGTAACATAACCCATGACCGTCGAATCTAACTTGACTTGTTGGATTGACGCTTATTCTGAGGTTAGATTCGACGGCCATAGGTTACGTCACGTTTATTGAGATTGAGTCTGTTTCGCGCTCGGCCGACTGTGGCGCTGCAGGTTTCTCAGTGTTGCCAACACAACTGTCCAGTGTAAAGAACGAGCCGTCTCAGATTCATGGTCTCCAAGTGTACCTCGCGAGCAGCACGAAGTCAGCGCAGGATGCGGAGGGTTGAACAACTCCGCGCATAAATATGCCTAGACGGCGAGAAGGTTGCCGCTCTTCGCATACCAAATGTTGCCCGTGTAGCCGTAGAGCTAGAACAAAAAAGGCTGGCCGCGTAGCGAGCAACCCTTTCTCTCGGGCGGCGCTGTAGCTGCTGCAACCAATAATTACCCTGTCTCTCTACTTACGCGCCGGGAGAGCGGCTGTATTGTAATTAAACAAAGGCGCCCGGTGCCCGCCTGGTGCTCGAACGTATGCCGTCACAGCCCGCGTCGGTTGGACCGGACAATTCTCTTTCCTAACGTACAACCCGGCACCTCGACGCGTGCAGCGATCGGTGAACGTATCTACGCTCTACGTGCATGCGTTGTGCAATCTCAAGAAAATTTCGAGCTCTTCTCTGACCTTGCCGGTTGACGGTACGGCGCTCGGATTTCTGCATTTAAAAGAATTGTTACCCGACCAAGCTGCAGCTTCGGAACGATCGGTCTCGTTGTCAGAGCAAAGTTTCAATGGACTTTTCTGTTTCGTCTTTGATTGTCCGGTGGCAGTATTTTTTAATTCGTTTTTGATGCAACTGAACGATGCGGTTTTTTCTCTTTTCAATAGTACTTCAACAAGCTGTAGCTTAGGAACCATCAGTCTCGTTATCAGAGCATAGTTTCAAAGGATTTTTCCGTTTCGTATTTGATTGTCCGGTGGCAGTATTTTTTAATTCGTTTTTAATGCAAATGAAACGTCCGTTTGTTTTTTCAAATTACTACTTCGGCAAGCTGCAGCTTCGGCACCATCAGTTTCATTGTCAGGGCAAAGTTTCACTCGTCCTTTTCTGTTTCGTATTTGATTGTTTGGTGGCAGCATTTTTTAATACGTTTTTGATGCAATTGAACGATGCGGTTTTTTTCTCTTTTGAATAGTACTTCAACAAGCTGTAGCTTGGGAACTATCAGTCTCATTGTCAGAGCATAGTTTCAAAGGATTTTTTCGTTTCGTATTTGATTGTTTAGTGGCAGTAATTTTTAATTCGTTTTAAATGCAAATGAAAAGTCCAATTTTTTGACACATCAGTACTTCAGCGAGCTGTGGCTTCAGAACTATCAGTCCCAGAGCAAAGTTTCAATAGACTTTTTTGTTTCTGATTCGCTTCTCCAGGAACGATATTTTTCAATTCATTCGTAATGAAAATGAAACTTCTGATTTTTTTTTAACCAGGACTTCAGCAAGCTGTAGCTTTGGAACGGTCAGTCTCATTGGCAGAGCAAAGTTTCACTGGACATTTTTGTTTCTTATTCGATTGTGTGGTGGAAATATTTTTTATTGCGTTTTTAATGGAAATGAAAAGTCTGTTTTTTTTTTTTTATTTATAGATTAGTACTTCAGCAAGCCGTAGCTTCAGAACTATCAGTCTCGGTGCAAAGTTTCGCGGGACTTTTGCTTCTTATTCGATAGTCTGGTGGCAATATTTTTTATTTCTTTTTCAATGCTAACAAAGAGCCGGTTCTTTTTTTTTCACCCAATTAGTACATCATTATCGTAAACAATATTGCTAAAAACTTTTCAAACAGTGTTTAACATTTTCTTAACTTTAGTTTCAGACTTTAAGTTTCTCTCATTCCGAAATATCAGAGTAGCGATAATTTGAGCCCGATTAAAACAAATTGTCGATGAAATCGACAAAACATGAATTCTCCAATTTACTGCTTATCACGTGCTTCGTTTCTGTCAGTTATAGCAAAATTGGCGAATTTTCAATTTTCGTAGCATGATATTGCAGGAAAGGAGTTCATCGTTCACGCACGATATGCACACCATTTGACACCTAAGCTCTCAAATTACCATAACAGATAAATTTATTACAAATTCATGTCTATAATAAATAAGTGATCTATGTCATCCAAACTTCCATTCTTTCTTCTGCCAAATATTCAAAAAATTGGCACATTCTTTATGTAATAAACTATTTAGGATTCCAATTTTTCCCACAACCATCGCGTTCCCTACGTCCGATCCCCGTGGCGAATACGCTCTTTCTGTATCCAATGGCCGGTACGTGCGCAAAGGATCAAGGAAGGGTTCGGGGAGGAGGGAAAACGCTCGATTCCGTCACTCGTCACCAGCGGCAGCAGCTTTCGGCGAACTTCGACAGCGCTAGGGGTTGAAATCGGCCGAGGGTGGAACCGCAACGAAGCGTTTTGCCGGCTTTAAGGGTAGCACTGAGTCACCGATGGTAGGGTAGCGATCTTTTCGAATGCTGATAAGTACATTTGGTACATTAACTTGAAACAATTGTGCCGCATTTATGTCTTTTTTCTCAAAAAATAACAACTGCGAATGTTTTAAGGGATTGTATTTCAGTGCTTTTGCTACGTATGGATATAATAGCTAAGCATGAAAGGTAACGTCGTAACCCTTTTTTTTAATCCATCGTATGTACGAGCTGTAACTTTTGTACAGTTGCGGAAATAAAAAATATAACCCAGTTATTTTTTCGCCTATTCGAATTCGTGAAAAAGACACCATAATAAAACAGGACTTCGTCCAAATTCGTTTTCACACGTAGCTTTTTCGGATCTGCTTCTGGTCATCAACTTTCTTCTTTACTGTGTTCTTAAAATATCGATTTTCGCTTTGTCTCATTCTTACGTAGCTGCAGATCATTTAATACTATATCGACTTAACTTCGCTCATTGATTCGGTAAAGAAAGGGGTTAGTTTGAACCAAGAACATGAAACTGTTTCATTCGTCTGTCGGTTCAGCAGTGATCTACTCTTCACTCACAGAAAACTGCATTCGAATTTAATGAAGCTCTTTGAAATCCAACAAATTTCTAAATCGTTGATTACAGTTGAACAGGTTCTTACTTTATTTCAAAGCATATTATCTTGTCTAGCCTTCTTTGTCAAACTTTAATAAATTTGTGTTTTTTTGTATCAGGGATACAGTGCATTAATTACACTTGTATTCCAAAAAAATTTTTATTGTTTTCGAGCCCAAATCTACTCAATTAAATCTGTAAGATATATTTACTTAATATTTGTGAAAAAATGCGTTTTGACGCGAAGTAGGTTGATTTTTTTACATTTCATGAAACCAAACCGTTTTTTTTTCTACAAGTGTTAGGTTTTTAACTTCTTCGTATTTTCACCTTTCTCTCTTTTTCTCTCGTTTTGTCTTTCATGAATCGTTTGTCATCAAATTATTCTTTAATTTCCTAGCAAGAAAAAATGTTTGTATAGTATGCATTGACACAAGCTTACAAAGAATCCATTCGGGGGAGCACAAAATTTCAATACAAGTAAGAGTTGAAAAATGAAAGATAATCTCATCTGTGTATTCTGAAAAACTCCAATTCAGAGTGATTGAAAAAATTATTTTTGTTCGAAGAGTCAATCAAAAAACTGAATTAAAAACAAATTTTTTGATTCTACTTTGTTGCAATAAAGTTTCTGAATTATTATTATATACAGCTTACATTACGTACATTTTTAAATTCAAAAATCGTCATATTTTTCGTCGAGATTTCACATGCAAAAAAAGTGTCGGGTTTGATTTTCTCTCAACTAAAAAATGACGAAAAGAGTGACGTTCCACGGTGAAAAAAAAGAATTCAACATTTTTTCAGGGTTCTCAAATTTGCCTTGCACTTATCTACTTCTGAGAATAAAATTTTATCTTTCACTACACATTTATCACTCGCACATCGTATTACATAATGAATATAATTTCAAGGCGTCTTGTACGCGTCGACAATGATTCATGGAAATATCGTAAGCGCGTTTCGCTTTTAAAATATTTCTTCTCATCCTTTTGATTGTTCGCTTGTTTCCGCTTGACCATATTTATGTATTTCGAAACGAAAACGAAACCGCGGATTCCAGCTGAGATACAGAATGAAATCGTAACGAGTCCCCTTCATCGCGATAAGCTGCATGATCGGTTCATCGTCGCTTGCGGGTAGAAAGATGGATAGATAGATTAAAGATGGATAGATAAATGGGCAATTAGATGCATACCAAGACAGATCTGTGAGAATGCAGAGGAAATTTTCGCAATACGAGACGGCGGCGTTTATATCTCGAAACGGATCGTAAGTTCGGCCATCAAAGGCGAACTCTCTGAATTTAGGCGTGAAATTCACCGCTGAATCGTTCTCTGCAATTCTAACACCGATAAAATTTCCCATCACTGGATTTCGGAATTTTGCACATGATCGAGCACAACTTTTGTCTTCAAACATACTGAGAGAAATTTTAGTCCTTAACTGTTTTCATTTTTTTTTATAAAATTTAATGTTTGTGCAACGATAAATTGACGTTGAAGCCTTGTTTAGCTAAAAAAGTGGAGTAAACCGAAGAAACTGATTTTGCGTTGCAATTACCAAAAAAAGATCGTCAACAGCGCAAAATGGTTAGGCGTACCTCGTTTTTCCTAATTCTAACAATATTCGAACAGTTTTTTTTAACGATGCCTGTTTTAGTGAATTTTTCTAGTTACTGTAACAAATGAAATTTTTCGTAGTGCGCGTAGTGAAAAAGTCATTGAATTGAAAAAAAGCATTCCATTGTAATTTATGAATAATTTTATAGATTGATTTATTTATTTTAAGTCAATCAACGCCGTCAAATAGTTTCATGGCGCCTGGCGATTTCTTTTTATTCATTCTGAAATTATCTGCCGATGTGTACAATTAGATTTAGCGAGTAATCGATAAACCGATTGACGTAACAATTTTTCTCAAATTGTGATAAATGAGATCAAAGTTTTGTTGACATTTTTGGAATGTGGATGAAAGGTGAGTTCGGAAGAAGAAGAGAAGAAGAGAAGGTTCGTTAAACCGTTTACGTAATTAGATAATAACTATTGTACAAACGATGGAACTAAAATCAGACGCTTCAATTTTGTGACCACGTCACAAATGAGATGTACAAAAATCGTTCGCGATTTCCAAAAGATGCGAAGTGCTGATATATTAAACGCTATGTTAATGTCGAGGGTAAAAATTGACGTTACTGAAAAGTGAATTTTGGCAATTATTTTTCCCCATTCATAGTGTAAAATAATGCAGATTCAAGCAGACTTGAATTTCGATTCCCGGGCTGGATCGAAATTATTTGAACACTTGCAACGGAAAATCTGTTAACAATAATAAGTTTTTTATTAATTGAGCTGTTCGAAATTAATCAATGATAATATTAGTGATCGATTGTAAAGCTGCGGCGCAGTAACTGCAGCCAGTTTTTTCTTTTCATTAAATGACTTGAAATCTCACTTCAGACTCGAAACTCTGCTGTTAATTGGAAAATGAGTTTTTACACAAAAGAGGATTGACAAAATTTACATATTTATAAAATTATTACTAAGATTTTCCTGACAGAGAAAGGAAAATAAAATATACAAAAATTATAAATCAAAGCGTAGGTTGACTTTTCACTTCAAATCATTTGAAAATTGTTGAAAATTGAGTAAATATTCGTTCGATTTTATTCCAAGATAGTTTATTTTGTTGGAAAGACTATTTTCTGCAATTGTACTCAGACACAGAACCTTACCTAGGTCAACCCAACCCGTCATGGAATAAAAATCGATTAGGAATATTTTGGTTTTTTGCTCATTTTAAATCAATTTTCAGTAAAGAAATTCGAGTTGACAATTTCATTTATTGCTTTTATTTAACCTCCGTGAAGAGCGTCGTAACTTTGTACACTAAGAAAAATTTCATTTTCTACAGTAACTAGAAAAATTCAGTAAAACAGGTATTGTTAAAAAAAAATGTTTGCATATTGTTGGAATTATGAAAAACAAGGCACGCGTAAACATTTTTCGCTATCGACGATCCTTTTTTGGTAATTGCAACGCAAAATCAGTTTGTTCGTTTTACTCTACTTTTTTAGTTAAATAAGGCTTTAACATCAATTAATTGTAGCACAAGCGTTATATTTTCGCAAAGGTTACAAGAAAATCTAGTAACCGTGATCGTAATGACAAAGAACAGTAACGGATACTAAACTTTTCGGTAACAGCTATAAAACTAATTTTCATTTTGTACCTAGAACTATATTTTTCGATCGTGGTAAAAAGTGAAAGTAGTCAAGAACCGAGCGGTGACAGGAACTAAAAATTTCTCTCACAATCAGTGTACATTAGACTGGGCCAAAAAAATTGACTATTTTTTTTTTTTTTTTTAATATATTGAGAATATCATTCAGTATGGCAAAAAAAAAATTTCATGAAATTTTAAGCCCTTAATATTAACTTTAAGAGGTCTATCATCGCTATTTTTGATTTTTAGTAATAATTTGATGTTTTACGTCAGAACTGTCGAAATATTGAAGAGAAAAAAATTATGTTCACTTATCCCTTTATAGAATTAAATTCCCTACAAAAAAGGTCTGATTATAGATTTTTGTCAGACAAGCCGTTTCCGAGTAATTAAGCTTAATAAATTGATATAATTTCTCGATTAATTCTCGATTAATTCTCGATTAATTCTCGATTAATTCTCGATAAATTATATCAATTTATTAAGCTTAATTACTCGGAAACGGCTTGTCTGACAAAAATCTATAATCAGACCTTTTTTGTAGGGAATTTAATTTTATAAAGGGATAAGTGAACATAAATTTTTTCACTTCAATATTTCGACAGTTCTGACGTAAAACATCAAATTATTACTAAAAATCAAAAATAGCGATGATAGACCTCTTAAAGTTAATATTAAGGGCTTAAAATTTCATGAAATTTTTTTTTTGCCATACTGAATGATATTCTCAATATATTTTTCAAAAAAAAAAATAGTCAATTTTTTTGGCCCAGTCTCGTGTACATTGTATAAAAATTTGATAAGTTCTGAATGTTCGACGACCGCGTGACGGAATTAAGGAAGAGGCATTGAATTTCGACTCCAACGTCTTCCGTAACGTGGAAGCAGCGAAGATACGCGGCGAAGAGAAACGAGTAGTTTTAAAACGCGTAATTGGCAGACAATGCAGGCTGCTTGTCCCACGAGAAAGATGTCCGTTCATCTCCGTATGCGGCTCGCGATTCACGTACGTACGTGTGCCTCGAGAGTGAGGTGAACCTACACTAACAATTAGCGAACTCGATGTGTAATTGTAATCTCGCTAATGCGCTCTTGAGTCCCCGCTCATTAGGGATCGAGCCGATGATTCTGAAACAACAGCTGGTAATTTCCTCCTTCCTTCATTCTCGTTTTCTTTCTCGCTTATTTATTTTATCCGTAATTCAATCGCGGCTCATTTTGCGCAAATACGTGATAATATCGTAACTCGTCGTGACGCGGGTAGGTATTATACGGTCTTAATTATAAAGATTCAATGAATCACCGACCGCTTGATATCTGAAAATTATAGACTATTATAAAATTATAATGCCAAGTTTCTCCGTGTATAGTAATTCTGGGATTATTTTCAGAGTTATGAATTTTTCCAACTCTTTAACCGCGCTGGAAGCTGACAATTATCCAATTTTCTTGAGGCAACTGTATACAATATTAGACAGATTCGAAAGAGAATCGAGTCCGTAATGCGATGTAATTGTTGGAATTTTATGGTGGATATACGAATTTTCGCTTTCTCCGTTTAGTTATTGTTTTTTTTTTCTTGAAGTTAATCTTGAGAAATCGTTAAAGTGAAGTCTTACAAAGCTGCATTTTCATTTTTCACTGTAAATTAAAGATACAGTTCTTGATACATAATGAAAATCAGTTGTCTGGCTGTAATCAGAAAATCTTACAGTATGTGTCAATATTCTTTTTGATTATACAAGCGTGTCGATGGATTGCTGTTGGTATAAAAATAACTTCGTGTAAAGCGCTTATTGAACTGGAAAAATTCATTGAAACTGACCAAACAGACTTAATTATACGCTGTAACCAGAAGATTGACTGCCTAGTTACTTTTCGGTTAAATAACTTGCTAAAATGGATAACTAAATTGAAATTAATAATTAATTTCAAAACGGGCAGAAGATCAGAGATTAGTGAATAACACTGTAAATTATACTGAGAAATTACCGTTGTTAAAGAAAGCAGAAGCTTTTAAATCGGAGGTGATTGAAAATAATGAGACATGATAATTATTTACTACCAATTTTCTCATGTTCGGCTGAAAAACACATTTATGTGCTGTGTAAAATTGATGTCTCGTCGAGATCATCAAAACACGAAAATTCCTTCAGTTTAAACATTTTTTATTTCCGTTATTTCTTTAATATAAACAAAACCAGCAATTTTCAAACGTGGAGAAAATATGACTTTTTTTTCAAATTGCCAGAACTCGGTTGCATTCGATGACACGGACTTGATTTTGAAAGTATTTTGTAGAGTAAAATATTTTGTACGAGAGTTCTTTGGAATTTTATATTTTTAGTGATGTTAATAGCTTAGCCATCAATAGAATTTAAGAAAGAATTTGAGGATAAAATTGATTTTCAAGAATTATAGCTTGTGAACCGCCGGAGCTAGAGACGTTGCTCTTGAAAAATTTTCGTATAGAATTGTATATCCTACAAGTTGGTCTTTGCATTTTGTCTTCTAAAATCAATAGTTTAAATGTTGAAAACGTCGGAGAATGAATTTTCATGATTTTCAAGAATCATACAACTGATATGGAAACCGTTTGAGCTACGGGTTTAGTTGAAGGAGCACTTTTGTGAAAAAAAAATTTACTTTTCTAGAAAATGGGTTTCACATTCAACCGCGTATGATTAAGCAACGCCAAATGTTAACCATTTGAAATAATGACATTTTTTCCATGTTATTTGAATGGGAAAGCTACGAATTCCAAAAACTGAAACGCGCTCATTGGGTTCATCATCGGTTGGAAATAATTCAACACTCCTGTTTTCATTTTGGCGTTTGGCGTTAACAAATTTGTTTAATAATGAATGTAGATACCTTAAATTGTATTCAAATATACGAAACAGTGAAATTATAATTTGAATTTCATAGATTTTCAAGTCACACATTACGAAATAATGACTTGTTTCATCGAATTAAGGTGTTTTTGTGAGTGAAAACTTTTTCATCTATAATTTGTAACTGAGAAGGATGCTTTTTCTGGCTGAGATATACAAATTATCCATTCAAGACTATAATTTATCTGGCTATAATCACGGGAATTCAAGATCTTAATTGCAGCTACTGGTGAAATTTAAGGAGAAAAGAAATTCTTCATTCTGTAACGTGCGCAAAGTACCAACTAAAAAGTTTTTCAAACCAGTATGGTCGCATTTTTTTATTTTCGTCATTTCTTTCAATTTTCAACTTTCTCTAACCATGTTTCAAATGAAAAAAAACAAAAAAAAAACCAAATGCCATAGAGAGAATTGAAAGAGAATGTATGAAACATTTGAAAAAATGAGAAAGTTGAGAAATTTTTTACGCATTTCGGGAGAAATTTTATACTTGAAACTTGATTTTGTATGCTATAATTAAATTTTTTTCTATTTCTCATTTTCATTCCTACGAACGCAAAGAGATTCTAAAAAATTGCAAATTTGGGTCTGGAAAATCTGGAGAAGTGAGGCAATCTTACAATCCAAAGTTTAGTCACATTACACGGCCATTAGAAATGAGTCCGCCCAGATCTTTGGCACTATATTATGTTATCCGTGTTGTACTTCCTTTTGTCTATGCCCATGCTTAGAGGTTTACAACGCGTAGCGAATAAAAAACAAGAAACGAACAAAAAACCGCCCTTTGGAACTGGATCTCTCGCTGGTTTTGGTCTCACGGAAGCCTAGGATCCCAGTTTTTTTCGCCACTCTGTTCGGCTCACGGTAGAAAAAAAGCTCTTTTTGTCTGTTCGACGACAGGAATAAAACCATTTTACACCCTTTATTGTACCGTTGGAACTCCTTCACCGGAGCCATTAACCATGATACAACGCCCTGGGTAATATTAACCATAAAAGTGAATTCAAGTCGTTGGGAACATTTTTTGAAGATTTATCACGCATGTTTGCATTTCGATAAGAATAAATATTTCAGGAATTTGACTCTTTTGACGATGTTTTACTGAGAGATTGATAAATTTTTTTCAAACGGTTGATTAATTGGTTAGGTTCATTATTTATTTCAAAGTAAATACAGTGATGAATTACAAAAGTCATTCGATTCTGGTTTGACTTTTAGCTGAATATTTATTCAATTATTTGGGATCGAATATTTATCAATTTACACGTTCCAGCTAATTACATCTTGATTAGACTTTCTTTTTTCTTTTTTGTTTTTTGATTGACAAGTGATTCGTTGCTCAAATTGAACAAGCAGTTCTAGAAATTCTAGAGAGTTTTAAGAAAACTTTAATCGGATTTCTGCATGCTTAATGTAGTCTTAAAATTATTTAAAATCGTTCAAAAATTCTTGAAAAACCCTTGGCGAAGTTTCTAATTTTAATGAAACCCTGTATAAAGTCAGAGATTTGGACATCTTTCATATTACGTTAAAAAGTTTAAGAATTGAGGCGCACAGTTTTTCTCAACGGAACTTTGAATCTTCGGACAATTTTTCAATATTTGCAAACATGGTTTTTCGAAGCAAAAAAATTAGCAAGAAATTCAGAGATGTTAACTTTTTTCAAGATTCTTCCTCACGTAACAAAAGCAAATTAGTTCGTGTATTTTGAGATTGGTTAAAAAATTAGGACGTGAATAAGGACAAGGTTTTGAAACAGATGAAATTATTGATGCATAAATACGCATTTTTTTAGGTTTGTTGTCGCTTCTAAAACGACAATTCGTTTTACTCACATTTGTTAACTTGAAGCGAGTTCTGTGAATTGGATCAAGCAAAATTATAACAATCTCCGAAAGCTGGAGGAAAAACAAAATCAAACAGGAAAAATTGAGGCACTTTATTCGCTAGAAGAAGAACATTGAGAAAAAGTAATCAGCATGAAATTCAAAGACCACGACGCTGTTCTGTTTCGAAAATATTGTCACTTTGAGAATCTGATTGTTTTTCTGTTCCTTTCAATGAAAAAAAAAAGATAGTAAACAAAAGACTAGAAAATTTCATTCGGCATAATTGGAAAACTCGAAACTTTTTTTATTTTTCTTTATTTTTTATAAAGTTAACTCTTTAGATGCGTAGTATACGTACAGTGCATATATATCAACCTGTCTCCAAGGTGGAAAAGAAATATTTGTAAAGAGTGAAAAAAAAAGATCATCCGGCTAACCAATCGATCAATCAGTGTCCCGAGACCCTGTAATTTAGGGTATAACGCACCGATAACAAGTAAGAGTTTTAATTGCTTCGTAAATGCTAAGCGAGTACGTATCATATGTATAATATACATACCATATATGTGTAATTTACTTACGTATACATGTACGAATTTTGTTCGATGATTAATGGCAGCGATCGGTGAACGATGCTGCAGTCCAATCATGCATCTTGCGAGAAAAAAATTGTCGGTTAATCGCAGACAAGATGCAGTGGTCCAAAATCTGAGTTTTCGTTTCCCAGATTATTACGAGCATTTCTGATAGGAAAGGATCGCTTAATATGAATAATTAAACTTCGGTTATTTTATATACCAAGAAAATCTATTGAAACTTGAGAATCAACTGCGCATGCGTGAGTTTTATCGGCTGTTCATGCAGGCTGGCCATCCCGAGTTTTCAGCTATCGAATTGTTTCTGGCGGCGATGTAGTTGATACGAATTTTCGAGGTTAGAATCTCAAATAATTGAGGTAGAGACTCGGAAATGTTTGGGAAGCATTTGTTGTTGGGTCGGAAAATTGATTCTTCAAAGAACGGTCGGAATTTAATGCTTACGCTCTTTGAAAATTCGAACGTACACATTTTGCGTACGTTGGCCCGCCTGCATCGCAGACAAGAATATCGCTGTGGGAAGATTTCGCCGACCAATGAGATTGATTCATTTGGCGCATGCGCGCTTGATTTTCAAGTTTAAAGAGATTGTTCCGGTATATAGTTTAATCGAATGTATTTTCGGTTATTTGGTTCGTCGTTTAACCGAAAAAAATTGATTGGAAGGGCTGATCAGCGATTAATTTAATAAACGACTAGTTAATGATTTGTATAAACAAATAATCGGTATCTGCGATTATTCGATTGATTGTTTTTATAATTATTCGAGAAATCGTTGAATCCAGAAAGTGATTAATTCAAAATTCCGATTAATCGATGATTGTTTTTTTGGTGATGAAAAACAATGAATCTAGGTTTACGATTGACGGTTCGATTGAAAAAAAAAATGATTCACGATTATAAGGACATGTATAATTAATTAATTAATTAACCACACATTTTTTACAATATAAAAAGTCTGCCAAAAACTAAATTTTTGAAAATAGTGCTTATAGCTCATTGTCAAAACCTTAGAACGAATAAAATTGATCGTCAAAGTAAATATATAAGACTTATAAATGCTCAAACAAGGTTCTCATTAACTGATTTCGAAAATACTCGACTTTCTTGGCCTCATAGTTGACTTTGTTGAGCATTTTCATTGAATCATTAACAAATTGACAACTCCCTGTTTTGACCAATTGTTTCTCGTTAGTTAAAAAATAAGTCCAATACTTCACGTGATTTGCAGTTTGCTTGATTCTTGAACAACTTTTACAAAACTTTGTAACGTCTGTCAGACCTTTTAACCTCCCCTAGCAAATTATTTTTCTTCGTTCAAGTGTTCGATATTCGTATACTTCTTAAAAATCGTCTCGTGGTCGATTATAAAATGTTAATTGAGCCGGCTGCGGATTTCCGGGTTTGACAAATTAATCGACTGTTTTTTTTTTTTTTTTTTTTTACCAACTTATTCGGACCTTCAACAGTACGCAAAATGCACACAAGCTACATGATTATTTGGTAACGAAGCGTAATAATTGAGGCTTTAACCGCATCGAAACGCAATTTCAGTTGAACTAAAAGTGAACGAACAAACAGCTCTCAGAATTCGCAGTGAATTATGTAACGAGAAAATTACCGTCGCACGCTTCAATGAAACTCAACTTGACTAACATCTGGACAAACAAGGGTCTTCATATTCTAGCAGGAGAACGAGAACGAGAACAATGCATTGAATTTAGTCGATACGTAATTTATCATCGTTCTTGCACAATTAGTCTGGCTTTGAAGTTGTCATTTAAAAAAAATTCTGCCGATTGAGGAGAAAACAATCGCCCAGATTCACGCAACACCCAATTATATGAACAAATTGCGAGATGCGCTGTATATAATAATTTTCCGTCAATTGCATTCTTTTTTTATCAAGTCAGTTGGTGGGCCGAAATTAAATACCTTTTCGATAACTCGATTAAGGGATAGTCGAATATTTAGAATCTACCAATCTTGTATCGTTGGAAGTTGCGATAATCTTGGTAAAATTTCAGCAAACAATAATACTAATATCATTAGCTTAAGCTTAAATATATATTTTATCTATAAATCGCTTGATAATGGGTAGAAACGTAGTGGATTCATTCGATTTTTACCCCACGATGTTTCATTTTGTTGGGGAGGTTATTTTTCTCGCGAATTGACTGAAACTGATGTAATTCTTTTTTCCGACAATAGTAAATTTAATCCTACTGTTTCCTTTAAATTGACATTAATATCAGAGCGATCTTCAAAAATTTAGTGTGCACCGATCTTGACGTGACGAGAAAATGTTATCTAAACGTAGTCTTTTCCATAAACTGTAATTCACGATCTCTGATGATATTATAAATTCGAAAGTGTGTTTGTTGGTTTGTTGAATTGACCTTCTTTCGCGCAGTAACGGAGCGACGTGATTTTTTGCATAGAGATTGTTTATGAGCCGTAGAGTGACACAGGCAATATGTTATGCAAAATGGGTTCCGTTGCTTGAAAAAATGATAAAAATATGATAAACATGTTGACTTTTGACACGGAATGTATACTACCTTACAATACTAGCCAAATAGCCTGGTGTTGCTGCCTCGCTTACTTACGTTAGCCAGATGGCGCTGTCGGCGAGTCAGCGCTACAGTGGGTCTAGGAGGTCTAGGAACAGTGTGGCAGACGCCATATTCAGGAACAATAAACCGCGAAATTCAAAATTGAGAATTATCACTTTTGGTGGTATGACATGATGCGGAATTCGTACGTTACATTACTAATAGCACATCGCTGTTTTGATGAAGAGTAAACATTATACAATCAAATTAAAGTAATAATAAAAAGCGTAGAGCAATAATTTTTAAACGTGTATCCATTTACACATTCAATTATCGCCTTAGGCTTTACGCTCCGGCGGAATGAATTCCGTACCATATGAAACTATCTTTACGCGATTGTTTCTTGGTAAACTTTTTTGAAAATTGATCGAGAGCCTCATTTTTATGCACTCACGTGTAAAATTTTATTAAATACATAATGAATATTTAATAATAGATATACATATTGTGAATTTTATTGCAAAATTTCTAAGAGACTATGTAGAGTAAATTGTAGATAAATGTACAGAAATCAAGATTTGTACTTGATGTAAAAGTAGATCAAAAGTTGATAATACATGAATATAAAAACATCAAGAAACAATAAAAATTTGCGTACGTTGTAGAAAAATGTATAGAAATAAAGTCGTGTAAAATGATGATAAAAAATGTAAACTATAAATATACGATTATTTACACGCATAAAAACTTGTTTTCGCATAAATCTCAATTATAAAAAATATTGTAAAATAGTCGACACAGTGACATTGAACAAATGTTGATCAAAAATAAATTAATATAAGAATAAATACTAGAAAAAAAATAAGTTTTCTTCTGCGAGTTTCCGAGTGAGTTTCAAGTATCACAACCTGAACGGTTCTGAAGCTGGTATGCAATTTGCCCAATATTTTGAAATTCGCGGGATCGTTTTCCTGAAAATGGCAAAACCAATCAGTACGCGGTATGCATTTGAGCCACACGCCAGATGGCGTTCGCCTCTCGCGATTGAATCGCATTCTTTTGAGTATATACCTCGCGATAGGAACCGAGAGCTGATAAATATAATATCAGGCCCCCTAGCGGAAATGAAATAATCCGTGGCAAAGTTTTTCGCGTTATGACAAGTAGATAGCGTTAAGATAGAAACTAATGACTTTGGCCACATGTCCAATGACATCCACATTTCGCGGGGTTTTCAATAAGATAACCTCACTTTTAATCTGTTTCGTACAGCCATAAGCGACCTCCAGTGTGGTTTTGGCCTAGTGGAAACATTGTTCACTGAATCTTTTGCGTCTGTCAAATGGTTTTTGACTCGAATGCTTTCTTTATTGCGTAAAATCGTATGTCTCTTGACAGTTTCATGTGTAAATGTTTTGCAAATTTTATACTCTCCTAAATATTGGTTCATTTGATAACAATCAAATACCAGACCGATGTCTGGCACTTTCGATTTTTCTACACAGCTATTGAGAACTCATTGTACAATCTTGTATGATCTATGTAATTTTTGTACCTATGTGTTATATCATTGTGTCTAATTTGAAAGAAAGAAGACATATAAACTTTGAGAATCTGAGATAGTTTTGCTGTGATTAAGAAATCTGAAATTTGTATAATTAGAGAAAATAACCATTGTACTATTATCACTCACAAGATTCATTATGAGATAAATATTTCAAACTATGTATTTTCATTACAACACATACGTGTTGATATTGCATTTTACAAATTAATAAATACCTATATACTAATAAACATTAACTTTATATTTCCCATTACACATACCTGTAAATAGACCAAACGATACATATAAAAAAAATATAAGGTATTATATAAATAACCAGACAGTAAAATATCTTGAGTTACGAAAGTTGAACCTTCGGGCCACAAAACAATAAATAAAACCGACCGACATGCTCTTAAATGGATGTAAAAACTCAAAACAATGTAAATAGTGTTTTAAATAATTCTTAAGGCATATTTCAAGCATAATTAGGTTTTTGCAAAATACTTTCTCCCAAAATCAATACATTATACAATATTATACCATATTAATTAGCAAAACGAACAATACTTACCATATCTACAAAAATTAAGTGAAGTTCAAAGGCCAGGTATCAAAACTATGTACAACCCGTTGTAAAATAACCGAAAATTCAAGACAATAAAAACCTTTGAACATGAACCTAAGCGCAAATTAACCACATCTAAATTCTAAGTTACGTTTTGGCGGTTAACATTGTACCGAAGCTGCATTCGTATTACTTATGAAAAATATTATTCTCTGTGCTTTTCGGAACACACTTCTGGTAATGTGGTTTCTTCTTTCCTAGTATACTCATAATTCTGGTGTTTCACTTTTCTCGCATTTTCACAAAAATCTCATCACACATACGGGAACATAAATTTGATACATCCTCAAAATGTGACAATTATAATTTAACCCGAAACCTTCGTAAAGTAATGCTGTCAATATCTTTTCGTGCAGGCGTCTCGACTGTGTGAAAAATCTTGAACTTTTTTCAACGTTTGCATGAAGTCTCAAACCATTTCAAAAATGTTCCAGATATTTCAGACAGGTGCCAAAGTTGCATTCGGCGTACGTTTCAAGGGACGATCAAGAGGACGATTGAAGAATGGATTCTCTGCTTGATTCCCCTTCGAATTTGACTAATAATAATAATAATAACGATGATGATGATGATGATGATGATAAAATAATGGCCATACCGGGCAATGGAATTAAACCAAAAATGCATTTTCTTTAGATGCTACTTTTGTAAAACGTCTTTATTTCATCGACCGAATTATTTCCCATCACTGATATCTTCCTTCCGTTCGTTCTTCTTCCTCCGCGGTTTCACATCCGAGCGGTTAGAAAATTTTTCATTCCGTAATGGTCGAAGAATATCTAGGTCACGAGTAAAAAGTGGTTGAATGTATGCGCGTGCGTGCGTGAGTAATAGAAATGAAGAGGGAGTGGGTGAGTAGCGATAGTACATAACTATTAGAATTAACATAACGTTAACGAATAAGATCCATTCCACACAGAGGGTTTCGTTGCGAGCGTTGCACAGTTACACCCGGCTGATGTGTGCATATATGGCGTACGTATTAAAAGGTATGTGCCTACACGGCGTACGTCCCTATGCTGGTTGTATTTGCATAATACCGAAGTAACAAACGTTCGGTGCCCGTTCAACTTATTCGATAACGATCAAATAGCTTTAAACGTCGGGTAACAAGACGGCAGTTTATTACCCCCCGTGTGTACTGTGTGTATTAATGCACACTCGTGTACTTTTCCTACACGACGGTTATAACCTAACGAATAGAAATTTCCGTCGAGGCGAAGCGGGAATATAAGGGACTTGATACGAGCCAGGTTTTATTGGGCCCCTCGCCGGCAGTTTCGGGACCAACTCTCTTTTAATAAGCGGCCCACATTCCCTCTTCCCTTGAAATAGGTATTATACCCGTACGGACCCCGAGCATTCAGCGGGCATTAGGTATTTCAAACGACGTTACGTTGGCCCTATCTGTCCAGCCTATCGCGCACTAAAAATCACCTACTTATTTTACGAGACGTCCGATGTTGTCGGTCGGCCCGTCGAAATTATCCTACCTCAGCTGAAAGGCCAGTTCTCGAAGAAAGGGGATCCTACCATTCGGAGAATGCTGTTTTCGGGGATTTTTTTCAGATGAGAAAAGACTGGGAGACCTGACGCAACTTGATACGTCCGTAAAGGTCGTTGGACTTTCGATAAATAGCCCGAACACCGCGTCGAACAAAAAAAATAAATCGGAATTTCGGATACGAGTATATAAAAGTGAGCTACGTTCCTTTCGAACCTTGTGGGGAAAAAAAAAATTAAAAAGAAATCTGTTTCTGCTCCAATTTCCGTATTGCGACTGTTCTAAATCTGTGGATGTTACTAAAAACGAAATAGAATTTCAAATTTTGGCGGATCAAACACGTTGGAATAGAATCACAGAATGTACTTTCGATTGTTCAAGTATCGAAATCCGACTAATTGTCGATCGTCGAAAAATACAGATTTCTCTGATGGGTGAATTGATAAAAAAATCATAATCCGTCGGAACGAAAGTACGTGAAATCCGATACGACGTCAATCAATGATGAACAATATTGATAAAAATTAATATCCGTCAAGAAAAAATAACTAATCAATGTTCCATGAATAACGGTAAAAATGAGAAACGAGCTGTTTCAAAATAAAGAAATTTTCGGATAGGATTAAACGAAATTCTGCGCATATTCAACGACAACATCTGCATTGCGTTTATTCGACGATGATTCAGGTGTTGAATTCCGTTCAAGAAAATCTTTGCTGCCCCTGATCGCCGTGCACAAGAGCTACGACTCAGGCTGTAGCTAAGACGGTGAAAATAATGGAACGTACGATGTCGGACGTTGATGTTAGACCGCGGCCTATGATGAGGAAGGCACTGTGGAGAATTACACGTGTAGGGTATAACGATATGATTGACGCGCATCTAGATAGTGGAGCAAATGAACTCGGAGTACAACGTGTTATACAAACCATTTCGCGAATACGTTTCACGTGTACATGATTCCGTTTTCACCATCCAACACGCCTCTAAAAGCTTGGTGAATTGAATTTCGCTGCGACGTCGTTGATGAATACACGACATCTGCGAACGCCAATCAAAGCGTCGCGGGTCGTTATCACGGGTGATGCACAAGTCACCGAAACCTCACATAGTATCCTACTACGCTTCGGTTTATGAGTCTGATTTTATTCACAAGTGAAAATAATTTGAGTACGGCACCAGTTTTAAACTTTTCGAACCAGTACATCAGGAGAAAAAAGGCTTCGGTCGTTGAATTTTTCTTGTAAAGCAAGTTGACCGGCCCAAAAGTTGCTGGTTTTTTATCAGACCGTTTGACCAACTGCTCCACCGCTTTCGGTAAGAAAAATCTAACTTTACTGTAGTCGATTTCTTCCCCAGGGATTTCGGAGGAATTATACGGAGTCACAATTCGCTGATTGTCAGACTGTTTGCAGAAAACATGATTGGTCGTAAAGGGAAACATCAATTCACCGCAAATTAGTCTCTACAACTGTATAATTTTCTTATACCGGTATTGCTAATACGTGTGTATAATTGAAGTAGAATTATGCAGTGCAGAGTTGTTTGATAGAAAGTTGTGTTAATTGTAAAATCGATGCCAACACGAGGCAGACAACGACTATCTACTGCAATCAATTACATGAATTTGCGATAGGTATCCGAAGGTGATATAATGACCATCGCGGCTATCACTTTCACTGTACCTGGATACTATCATTTTCGGCATCCGATTATTAGTGGGTACTGGAATAGTATTTATCGTCCAATTTCATTTCGTTCTATCTTTACACGTGGAAACTACTCTCAGATATTCTATTATTCACAAATACACGAGTGAACTCTAGTGCAGGATGAATTGTCGAATGACGCCAATTAAGGCTTGAGTCATTTGGAAACGAGAGGTTATCATTAGGGATCTGGAAAATTCAGTTCCGAGCAAAATGTATTCACTCGATTTCTGATATCGAATCAATACCAAAAACATACTGAAGATAAACTAAACTGTGATGTTTCAATAATAATTCAAATAGCAGGAACAATTGCAGGTGGCGTAATTATGCCAAGAGGAAATGAAACGGCTTGAAAAGTTGGTGGCTGAACGCACATCAGGGGAGCCAACTTGATCGAAATGGGGTAAGATACGTGAAACAAAATGGTGAATTGAAATTATGTTGGTAGGATGACGCGTAGCAATTATCAGTCATTAGTCGGTTCGCAAAAAAGTCACTTATATAGCGACTGTTTAAAATCTGGGCAACCTACAAAAAATTAGCATCACCTGCATAACCTCAATACACTACCTGTGACGGCTGAAGCTTAAGGTGGCTAGCCTGCATGAAAATTCTGTAACTCGCGCACGCGCAGTCGGCTGCTGAATTTATCAAATGTTAACATTCTCTTACTAAGAGATCTTAGATATCATGCAAAAAGCCGTAGACCTTTTTCGAAGATTATTTTTGAAATTCCAAAGTGTATGATTGAAAAAAAAAGAAAAAAAGACAGGGCTTAATCGTAGGTACGTTGATCGTTCTAACCATAAAACCTTTTACCAAATTATCAGCGTCTTAGCTTATGATTTATGTTTATTGCACGAGAATTATATATTTTATTTTACACGCATTCATCATCGTTAGCGCAAATAAAACTGTCAGAAATTTAAAAAAAAAAAACTTCGATTCAGATTATAAGTTTCATTAAATCCATGAGCTTCTCGTCTAATTTCACGCGATTTGATAATAATCCAACCGATTTCAAATCATTTAGATTTCGAGCAACTTACATCGTAACAATAAACAAGATGGAGCGATTTCCGCTCGAATTCCAAATGATTATTATTTGACTCTCGACCGACTTTAAACTATTTTCAACGATTTCGAATAATTTTCGACAGATTTGAAGAATCGACCGGATCCTCTGGTTGAACGTACTTACGTACACTTAGAGACAATGAATCTGAGACGGCTAATTTTTCACACTAAACAGTTATGTTGGCAACGCCGAGAAATCTACAGCGCCACAGTCGGCCGAACGCGAAACTAACTCGATCTCAATAAACGTAACATAACCCATGACCGTCGAATCTAACCTTAAAATACGCGTCAATCCAACAAGTCATTATTCCCCCGGTATTCTAAGGTTAGATTCCACGGCCATAGGTTATGTTACGTTTATTAAGATTGAGTTAGTTTCGCGCTCGGCCGACTGTGGCGCTGTAGGTTTCTCTGTGTTGCCAACATGACTGTCTAGTGTAAAAAATTAGCCGTCTCAGGTTCATTGTCCCCAAGTGTACATCACGAATAGTTGTACAACGTCCAACGGTAGTCGGCACGAATGCGAGGTAGAATTTCGACCGGTTTCGCCACCAGGAGCGCTGGGTGGTTCTCCGGCTGATCGGTGGACGGGCCTTCCGAGGCGGTATCGGGGGATCGGTCGCGATCGTAGGTGATGGATCGGTACAGGTGCTCACTTCCCGCCGGCTGAACACGGCCCTTCGATGACCTCCGGTACCTACGAATAATGCGCGACGTGGGAGAAAGAGACGGCCAGCCAATTACGGCTCGGCATCGAGGATCGTCGCCCCGTTAAGACGGATGACAAAACGTCAAAATATTAATCGGCGACTTCACCGTCGTCGCCCCGGGCGTAATTACGGCATTCTCGGACTTCATCGTTTTCTCACGATGAATGGACAGAAGCGCTTCATCGGTTCGGTCTTGCCTGATTGATGCACCTTTAAACTGTACAAATAAAATGATAAAAGTTTCGTGGTGTAATAGTAAGAGATTACAAAAAAAAAAAAAAAAAACGAAGCGACATTCCTCTGGTCCTAAAAAATTAATACTCTGTACTCGATAAGTTGTGGTCAGTTTTTGAGTACTTGACGTAGAGAACTGGTAATCGGAATGTTCCAGGTTTATTTCATGTTTCTCAGTGACAAGACAAGAAAGGAGTCATTTTTGATGCCATGATCTTTAATCTATGTCGCCATTATGTTACATCAGAACTGTTGATTGCGTTGTGAATACGTGTTCATATAAATGAATGAACAATTTCATTATCCAGCTCAATACTTCTTACAACCCTCGTAAAAGATGGTACAGAACTGATTGTTTTAATTGTATTGCAAATTTGGTAAACTATTTTCAATGATAAATCCAGTGACGAAGATCGAAACCATTTCTTCTGTAAAATGCTTGTATTTAATAGTATGCGTTTTTGAAACAAATCGTTCTTCAAGATTAAAACTAATGATCTTGATTATGAAAATGAAAAACGAATTTCTTAAGTAATGGTGAAATATCGTGGAAATTTTGAATAGTTCAAAATTCACAGCGCACGCCATTTTGTAAGAAGCGGCAATTGCAGAAGCTGGACAAATTTCATGCGTCGATAGCTGATTCACAACTCGATTATTAATAATGAATGTTATTGAATATCAATCGATAACTGGCTCTTCATATCGGAGAATATCAGTATTTATATATGTATAAGAGAATTATAAAACACAAAATGAGAGGATAGTAAGAATCGAAAGTGACATTTTTGCAGTTTTCTATTTTCTCTTGAGAATTGTCGTGGAATGATTTCCCTGCGATATTCCTTAGCATTTTTGGTTTTTGGAAATGACTATCAAACGATTCGGCATTGTCAAGGAACATCGCACGAAAATTATCAAAATTTCAATTTGACTCTTATTATTCTGTTACTTCCCATTTATTGGTTATCATATTCATCAACGAGTCTAACCCTTTTCTTTTTTCGGTACATTACATTATTTATTTAATATCCTGAAATCTTGTGCTGAATACGCGCTTGATAAAATAAATATAGCCGGGTATTAAGGGGGGGGTAAGGTTTTGCACTTCTGAAAAATCGAGGTTTTTTTTGTCTCATCTTATTGTTAAACATTTCAAGAATATATTCCCAAAATTTTAAGTCGATCTAAGCAAAACTCTTGAAGTTATTGTCTAGTTAGTCTCCTGCGCTTTGACACTATAGCTCTGACAGTTGGTATACAGGTTATTCACTTCTATCGTTCTGGTCCATATCCCGTTTCGAGAATATTTTATTCAGTAAAGACAGGTAAGTAAAGCCATAAAGACATATTTTATATTTGTATGCATACTATACATTGTACAATATTTTAAAACGAGAGACGAGCGTCAATTTGTCGCTGTACGTTCGATCGTGCGGTTGTGATTTTTTCTCAAAACTACTTTTCCAAAGTCCGTGTTCACTGCCATTTAAAAACTACTTGACCGGTTCATTTCAAACTTGGTACGCATTTTCTACATATAAAATACCTCCCCCCAACGTTTAGTTGAAATTTTGTTTTTTACATTAAGGGGGCTTCCCACCAACAAAATGGCGGAATTTTTCGTGGAAAATAGCAGTTTACACTTTAGATGGACACCAAAAATTTTGAAATGAAAAATAAAAATAATCAAAGAACGCTGGGGGGAGGATTTGATGATACTTTGACTAAATTCTAATGGTTTTTGATATCAGATAATTTCCGACCAAGATATAGTGAACATCGCAAATTGTTTTTTTTCTGAAACGTTCTGGGGCAAGCTCTGTCACCGGCTTGTTTTTCAATATTTCCGTATGAAAAAATTACAGAATATTGTTAAAAGTATACTTGACAATGCTCCAAAGGTTTGACTAAATTTGCTCAATTCATACTTTTAAAAAAAATTCACAAACAAAGTGTTTTATTTTACGCTGAAACCCTTACTCCCCCTCCCTAAGGGTCTAAGAATTGCTTGGAGCAAAGGCAAAAGAACGAACACGCGGATCGGTAATACGGTTTAAAACTTATTAAAAGAATTGGCTTGCGAGCGTGGAGTTCGGCTGAACGAAAGCCATTAATTAGCCATTTCCGCCGACTGCATTGTGCCGTAGAGTTATAATAATGTCTCGTGTATCCAGCGTGAGGATATTACGCCTTTTTTGATGACGGGTGTCCTTCGACTCTGGCCAAGTTATTCATACCTGCCTCGGGACACTTGCAGAATTAAAACATGGACGCCTTCAAGGAATTTATTATGCCCCGTGTATGCGAGTATCTCCGACTGTAATCGGCGCGTTACGTTGTTCGGCCCCGCATTGAGTTGTACGAAGGTATTGGGCGAGTGGAAGAGGAAGAAACAAGAGGAGCACAATTATCCTCCACAGGCGCAATTGAAAAGAAATACTAATGAAAATTAATTACCGCGTGTTAATTACTGCTCCGAGATATTATCGTAACAACACTTGTCATTGTTCGTCATCCATGCCGAGGAATTTTAGGGTGAGGACTGCACCGTGAGGATTTAAAAAGAATAGCATGACAATGACACTCATGGCGTCATGGTTTTCATGATGATATTTCTATTCACAGTGTGACTGAAACGCGGCACGTTTCGCGTACGTCGAAAGAATTACACTATGAAAACCATAAGCCAACGGTTGAAGAAAATTTAAAAGCACTGCTGCGGTAGATTTTGAAGACACCTCACTGTGAGAAGACTGGATAGTGAAATGGAAAACAACGAGAGTTACAAGAATTAGCTCGAAGAAGATGCCAATAATTTTATTCCGAGATCACAGATTGAAACGTCGTTTTCTCTTCAAGTTCATCAAGTTCACGTTTCGGGTACCGTGTACACAGTCTCTGAAATTTAGTGAATCGTCATACACATTTCGAAGATTCAAGTCTTTCTACTTTTGAGGATTATGATTTTTTCGCAAGTTCAGGTATCACAGTCTTTTGACCGGGAGTCAAGAGATATAAAAAAACATGACGTGATGACTCCACCGAAAAGTTGATTTTTTTTTTTCTTGAATTTTTTCTGAAAAGATTTTGCCGTTTGTTCGAAAATCAGGATGCACATAACCAAAAGTAGTAGAAGCTTGAAAAGCTTCGTGACATATCTTTACCGAATGCTTGACGTATCACTAGAATTTCGTCTAAATCGGTCACGTCATTTTTTAAAAGTTAAGAAAGTCACCGTTCGGTAACCGGAACCGGTAGAAGCTTGAAAAGTTTCAACGATCATCTCTACTCCATAGTTAATTTTTCACCTAACTTTTATCCAAATCGTTGAACCCATTTTTCCAAAATTCGAGGCACGGCATTTTCTGAAGACACACGTACGGACTGTTAAAAAAATTTCGACAATGGTTGCGCGAACGATGAAACGTGCAATTTTCAAGCGCAAGAAATTTCTATTAGTCTGGAAACGACGTCTTTCACGATGACAAATACTACGGGGACTCTGCTTTAAACTTGTGCCTTGAAAAAAAAAAGTAGTTTCAATCGTGAGAAAACGTTTTTTTAAATGGATACAAAGCGAATACCTTCATCGACATTTCGCAGTTCATTCAAACGTCAAAGTATCGCAAGTTCTACGCCATTGGTCGAAATTGCTTAAGGTAGCAATTGTCCAAGTGCTAATATTCTCGTCGAAGGTCTTTGATCGGGGTTCGTTTATTCGTACCTTCGAACAGAACCGTACGAGGTGGCTTCGATTAACGGGAACTTTATTAACAGAGCGATAACGAGGCGACAAAGCCGCGAGGCGGTATTTAGAGAAGGGGAAAGGCAGCCTGCAGTCAACGTGTTTTATCATCATGAGCCTCCCATAAACCTGTGCTCAAGATAAAATTCCTCTGTACGTATGTAGGCAGGCGAGCGGGCAGACACGGGAAGCACAAAGCACCGGTCCTGACTGCCTGAAGTGGGATGAGCATAATTTAACATCTCTCGTGGTTATTTTCGAGACCCGCCTCGGCGTACGTAGGCTTAAAGAAACCGATGCTACCATGCGCGAGGAACAATACCAGCGCCTGCTTTTTCTCTTATGGCATGGCCGTCCGGCATCCGGACACCTAATGGCCATTGGCTGATTGTGAGCCGGGTGGTCCGTCCGCACCGCGGGCCGCGAGGCCTTATTTATTCATTAACATTCGCCGCACGCGATAGTTCGGGATGCGTAATTAAGCTAGAAATAACAGCTCCCGATCCTGCGAGTACAAGGTACTCGGAGTTACTTCGATGCGATTGACCGCTCTCACGATTTGTTTCAACAATTTTTGGATATTCGACGAATCGGTTCTTTCATTAGTAACAAGAGTAAACGGGACACATTTATTATAAGTTATAATTTTGCTTGGGGGGGGGGAGTATCGTTGATTCGGTGAAAAAAAAACACTTTTTTGAACATTTTTTTTACAAGATACAGGCAATGTATTTTACATTAACCGATCACAGTATTGTAGAGTAACGTTTCACTCGTCACTGGGTAATCGGATATCAAAAAATCAAATTGATTTTATCAGCTTATGAGTTTTCCCAAGTTACGCTGTCGAGTTTTTCTTTTGATTTGTTGTTATTTTTTATTTTACATTAATAAATTTACCAATTTGTTGTAGCGAAAATCGCGTCTTTCAATTTCCAGTGTTAGCAAAAGTTGTTGAATTAATAAAGAAATAGAATAAAAAAAAAACTCTTCAGCGTTACCTGGGGAAACTCATAAACTGATAAAATAAATTTGATTTTTTGATTTCCGATGACCCAGTGATGAGTTAGAACTGTCACCGCAAAACAACTTTTTTTTCCGAGACGTCGCCGGAGATTTGCTGCGAACGGCTTGATTTTTAATATTTTTCACTGAAATTTTCTGCAAAATATTCTTGAAATGTTACTCGACAATGCTGTGATCAGTTAATTTAAAATACATTGCCTGTATGTTGTAAAAAAAACATTTGAAAAAGTGTAGGTACAACACCAACGTAAAAGACACTTTCTCTCTGTTTAACTAATAAATCGATTCGTAGAGTATAATTGTATAAATAAAATTGTGGATATCAACTGTTTTAAATCATTCATTCGTCCATCCATTTGTCCGCAAAATTAGAATACACCTTTCAGACACAGAATACTCAGGGTAAACTATTTTTGTGACAATGCTTTGAACTAGTCTTCTTCTTCAAACAACAACAGTTTATTCCTTGTTCTCCTTTTTCTTCGTTTCATATGACTTTTATTTCTGTTTATCGTTATCAAAGTCGTTTCCGCAATTTTCGTTACACAAATTTCGTTTTCGTAGATGGCTTTTCACTGTTCGTTGTTATAAGCTCAATAAATTTATTAACTTTTTACTTAATTCGGAAGAAAATTTGACTAGAATGCTAGAAATTAAATTGAAGAGTACGTTGTAAAATTGTCAAAGAACAAATTAATCGGTGATCAAATCAGAACATCCGATGAAAACAAGTCATGCAGTGGCGCGAATCTTATTGAAGAGATTCTACTCGTACCGGCATTCCTCGCGATGAGGAGAAAACATGAATTATAGGAGAAATAGCAAGGAACTGAAAGTATAGGCGTCGAAGATTGAAGAAGGGGGAGGAGACGAGTAGTCGGTTTCATGTTTCACCGGAGTCCCGATGATCTTTGATAGCCTTCTCGAGAGTAGGATGAAGAGGAAGGATAATTCTCGTCATGGTCTAATCTGACAAGGAGGGGTGACGCAAACGGTAAGACTGATTTAAACATGACATTTTTTAGACGCTCTTCAGCATAAATAAACAGACCCGTGTTTCGACGATTCATCGAATAGATATTTTTTACAGGGAAATAAAAAAAAAAAAAAATATATCGAAGAGTTGTTCGTAGTTCTATGTTTTCTGACGAACACTCCAGTATCTTAGAATTTTCTCAGAACATACCGCTACGTAGGTAATTTTCTTCAATCACCTCATATCTTCACAAAAAAAAAAGTAAAAAATTCGCACCCAACGTAATAACCAGTCGAAATTATTCAAGCTTATTTGAACAGCAGTAAATTCACATATATATTTTAACCATCGTCACTACAAAATGAAAATTTCGTAGTTCGCTGGTCGAGTACATGATAGCTTGTGCTGTCATATTTCCTCAAATGAGTAGGGTCTGTCGAACGTGATGTACTTGAAAATCACTAGAGAGTAGTTGAAACAAGTGAACGAAACCTTTCTTAGATGAGATTTCTCCAAACCATTTATTTTCGGCACAGTTTTCATCACCAATGAATGCCCACCATTTCGTGAAACGCCGGACCATGGATCTGTTTATTTCGTTCGTAAGAGTGTGTCGAAAATTTTCGATTCTAATCGGTCTTCCCTATTGCGTAACTCCGTCTTCCGAGTGCGTGAGGAACCTCCGGGCGTTGAGGAAGATTGGAATACCTGTGAATCAGAATTTATATTGACCCAGAGAAGAGAAGAGAGTCTGCTACTGTGGGCTCGGCTATTTCCCGGTGGTATTAAATCATCCTTGAGAATGGTAATCATCCGGGCAGGTTAATAAATTTAAGACATCGCATCTCTTTGCCGCTGGTGATACGTAGAGGAGCTCAAAACTGTCGGACTAATCTCGATTGAATCGTCTATCCACCGTAGAAGCGAATGAACCTGCAATGTACGCTCATCGGTTCGATCTACGCACACTTGGAATCCAACGGAAATTGATCCTCTGATAGAATCTTTTCTATAATAACAATCAACCTCCGGAATCCGACAATTGCGCAATCCAACTCTCACCGGCATGTCAGTTAATCAAGTCGATCAAGATCAAGGCGATCATCATGGTGGTCTAAGAAAGGTAACATCTTTTCAATCTCAGCCTGATGCAGGAATGTTTGGTTATGTCCTTTTGATCAAAAAAAAAAAAAAGGTTCCCTCGAGACACTGAATCTAGTAATTGACGTAATTTTCCTAAAAAACTGTAATTCCTCGGACAGTTCGATGGGGAACGGATTATCGATTTATACAAGGTACACACATTTGCTTTCACTTACGGGACCAGTGAATGGAATCATCATTTTTTCACATAGCGATGTTTTAATACATCACGCACTTGAAGGATTTACCTCGATATTATGTGGATTATTTCAGTTAGGGTAAATCTGTCGGCTTTGATTAACTTACAGACCAGTTGTGGTCACAAATGATACAGAGGTGGTTTAATCTCAGTCGACGGAAACCTATTTTCGAACAATACACGGTAAGACAAATGCTCGCAAGGACTTTCCAGACTATAATTGAGTGTCGCATGTCGGCCTAACATTGCCTGATGCCGAATTTTCTAATTTACCACAAACAATGTTCTGTTATGGAAGTTCACACCGGATAATTTTAGCACTACGTTTCAAACAGTGTAAAGTATATCACATGTTAAAAACTCCTGTTCAAGTCTTGGTCAAAGTAACAATTGTCAAACGGATTGAGTGATTGAATGGATTGGAAGTCATATTAAAAAATGCGCCAAGATTCTGAGTTACTGAATGCATGTGGACTTTGGACCTTACAATCGAAACTTGATCTGTAATTTTAAGAATACGACGTAACTGTTTTTTTTCTTTTTTTTTCGAATTTATAAAACAGTCTATTTGTATGCACCAATTACTTGATGTTTTATACATTTTTTGTTCGTCGTATTTTAATTAATATTTTTGTATCTGTTTAAATTGTTGAAAATGCCATTTTGACATACATTTACATTGGTATGGATTTAAATAAACATCGAATAACAGATTTATGCAATAAAACTGCATTTCTCTCGATGAGCCGCAGACTGTGATTTATACCTATGTATGTTTTACACATTTTTCAAAAAACCGTTTTCCTAAATTACTGTGGTGTCAGACTTCCAAATAAATAAATACGCTCGGTGAATTTAGTAACATCGTTTATTGTTACTGTCTAAACAAAAGTATTGGAATGTAGGCTTATCGAGATGAAGACTATTTTATCTATCAAACCTATTTATCTATGCTCGTTCGAATCTGGGGTATTTAACGATAATTCTTGTCTACATCTGAGATTCTCTCTGAAAATGTGATATGAAGAAATCTTTTCAACAACTCAACGAGATACAGAAAAACTGACCGGATCTCTATATAAAACAAATTGGAAAAAAATTATGTCAGTAGTACAAGAAAACAGGTAAATTCATAATCACCCAAAAAATACCAAAGTATACTTTTTTAAGATGCATCTATCCAGCTTACATTTTCTTTTTCTACACCGAAACGTTTCAATTATTTTTACGGATCTCGAAACCTTCTTATGGAAGTGAAAAAAAAGTTTCATACTTGATATTTTTCAGTAAAGTTGACGGTTTTTTCAAAATTGACCCAACTCGGAGGTAGTTCATTTTTTTTAAACAATATTATACATTGACTGAGAAACGATGATTGGTTGGTGAGAACAACACAATCAGAGAAAATTTTCAATAAATTTAACAAAACAATTTCTTCCAAAACTAATTTATTCACTCAAAAAAAAAAAACTGGTTAGATTATAAACCAGCAAAAAAAAAACACATTTCCATTCCATCATCGAAATTTTTTTTTGTGCCTCTTCTTATTCTAAAATAAAGGTGGTAATTGATTATCGTTGTTAATGCACTTAAAGATTTGAAATACAAATTTTTATTCATATTGAATTATTAGGAGATCAATTCTGAATAAAAAAAACGTCGTCCAAAAAATTCATCAGTCCTGCGATGCGGTATCCACATTGCAGATGATTATAGTGACCAGTAATCAAAATAAACAAGAAACTTCTTCCTGTCCTACGAACGTATATATTTTGTTCCACGGTGTTATATTAACACGAAAATTTGTGTGATTCGAACTTTCGTTTGAAACGCTTAACCTTTTCTCCGGGTGAGACGAGAAAAAAATATATTATATAGCGCAAGCATGTTTTACGCATCTTTACACGCGTGTTTTTCGTACACGAAATACCCGTTTCTGTGACGGTAAAATGAGTTTGCGAATGCGCACGAGCGCATGCGCTGTCGCGAACAAATCTGACATTAAACAACCCTAACCTCAATTTCGTGCTTCGAGAAAAAACGCGTAACATACTCTTGTTATCTAAAGAACCGAGTGTCAGAAGAAGGCAACGGTCTTGTCGCCTTGCGTATTTTCGATATCTGTATTTAACATGAGCATGTTCCTCATTGTCTTACATATCACGAAATTGAGGTTAGGATCGCGTAATGTCCGATTTGCTCGTGGCTGCGCATGCGCGGGGTAACAAAAAATACCACTTTCAACTCCCAGAACTTGAAAATGCTCTTTATTGTACTCCACGCATGCGCAGTCGTGACTCATTCTCACCATTGCTGAAACAGTTACTTTACATACCGAACACAAATATGAAACAGCGTCTTAAGCATGCTTGCATTGTATAAATATCTACAATTAATCGTACATAGGGAGAATTTTCACTGACAATGAAATAGCAAATGTTTTGCGAGCATAGCGATTCGGGCTTCCCAATGTAACAAACTCGTTGGGTAATCCTGCAAAATTATACCTGTTGCAACATTTTCTTGCTGTCTCAATATCAACACTTTAACTCGCTGGTCCAGTGAAAAGACATTTCACGTACAGTATCAAAGGTTATAATCATCTCCAGTCGATCAAAGTGGCTGATGACAGACCGAGTTCCAAAGGTTTCGAACAATTTATTTTTTGAACACACTATGTTCTTGTTAGAGGATCCAGTATCCTAATAGGACGTTAATGAGCGCATTCCCCTCTCTCTCTCTCTCTCTCTCTTTCTTCGGGAATCGTCTTCGTTAAATATCTTTAAAGTAAAAGTTAGGGATTATTTGACCAGCAATACCGCTTATTCCTAACCGATACCACCTATGCCTAATTTAATATGTCGATACCCAATTTTTTCAGAGTAATTGACAACTCATACATACATCTGCTTTGTAGGATTAGTTTTTAGCTGACCAGTTTTAGTAATATTATCCTAATAAGCGTATGTTATTTGATAAGGACAGATTCAATTTAAATATTTTATATATTGTTATACGTTTGTTTTCATTTTATTTTACTTTTTTCTTTCTTTTTTCTTAAATTTTATTTCACTTTCTTCATCGAGAGCTGTAAATTGTCGGTGCATTCGAGTTGTCCTTAGGGGACGCATTGCTCCAGGAGATTTCTTAATAAACGCTTCTCTCTCTCTTTTTTCCCGTCATGCGACTGGCGAGCGTGAACCACCCACACGGTGCCGCGATCATTGCGGTAATACGTTACTCGTCCGAAGGGCAGTTATACAGTATCCACGGAATAATGTTCAGGGTACATATAATGAATTGCGTTCAATTTACGACTCGAGGGGGAGAAGAACGCCCGGGGTTGCGGTTGACCTAAATATTTCTCGCTGAGGTGATGGATGGTTATTGAAGCGGCCACTCGACAGTCACCTGCTACCGTTGTACGAACACCCTCACCTCTGATCGTCAGCCCAAATACGGCCGCCTGCATCGTGCAGGATTATTAACGTCAGGAGTGGGCCGTAATTCCCGCGCTAAGATTGTCGGCAATTTGATATTTCGATTGGAAACAACTTGCATGTATATGTACAACGTATTTGAACGGAAGAAGCAAAAATAATGAGGTAGTATTTTTTCGTTTTTATAATCGATTAAAATTTAGGCACATAGAGCCGATTTGTCGAATTTAACAAACATGGCGAAAGATATTTTTTTACCTGTTCAAATAAACGCGGCTTTGTTTCGTAACGGATGTTATTGTTCTCGCAAATTTTTTTGCTCAATCAAACGACACTTTCGTCAATCGAGATGAAAAAATTTCTTTCGCTATATTTGATCAATTTCGTAAAGTTCGTCCGCCGTGTTTACAACAAAACGACGTCATCGATGTTACGGCATATTTGCATAGTGCTAAATCAGTAAAATTCAATCGGTTATAATATTTGAAAATGTTTTCATTTTGGAAGAAATTGGACAATTTTGATACCTTGAGAGATTTTTTTTAGTCAGTCTTTCTAAATGTCAGATGCAAATTTTTGAAAACCTTTTCATTTTGCGTTGAGTTTCAACAGTGATTGTAGACTGCCGGGATATGTGTCATGGACTGGGCGAGAATACGGGAGGTTATTTAGCTGCAAATACTTTGAAATTTCTGATGCAAATTCTTTAGCTTGGTATGTATATCAGATCGCGACTGAATTAGCCTGCAAGTGCCGTTCAACCTCGGAGTTTATTACCCGCATATTCAGCTGTTAGATAAATTTACCGACGTAAATTGTTGGAATACTTTCACCAACGTCATTAAAAATCTCGCAAGTTATCCGAAAATTCTGTACTGATTTTTCAAAGCACGTTAATAATTTTTATTACGATTTAAATTTGAAATGAAATTTTGATGAGTTACCTACAGTTTCAGTCAGCCACAAAGGAGCAACGGAAAGATAAGGAGGAATATCGAAAGGAGATTAAAAGGTTGTTTTAACCGAATGAAAATTTCTTTACAGATGCCGTAAGCTTATTTTGCTGCTGTAGCTGACTTTTCTACGCTTTGTCGATGAGAGAATATACAATAGTGAATTGCTAACGACAGAACGGTCCGTCGTCTGCTACAGCTTAATGCGCATGCGCTACAATTCGAGAGCAATTGTTTGCCAGAGCGACCAGCCGTCGTGAAGATAACCTCGAAAATTTTGGCACTTTTCGCTGGTACTTGGGCGTGTTCAACACCGACATCTGTCAAAATTTATGATGTTATACACATCGCGGTGAACTGCTGTCTAAATTTATGACTGTTGGTCGCCTTGGCAAACAATTGCTCTCGAATCGTAGCGCATGCGCATTAAACTGTAGCAGACGACGAAGCATTCCGTCGTGAGCGATTCACTCTGTACAGTTAGATGAAAAGAGTGTTTTATTCGTTTCTTACGAAAACACAATTTGTCAATCCGGCAAACTATTTTCCTCGAGGACCGTTCTTCGTCATAAAAATTGAAACAATAATAATTGGATTACGATATTAGTCGAGCTACAGGTGAATAACGAACTGGCTCAGTGTCAGTCATGGTTTCTCAACTCTTTTAATCTCTCTCGTCAATGACCAATTTGCATCTAAGAGCATAAATGTGAGAAAACGTCTTCGCCACCTTTCAACCGGTGAGACGCGACTGTGTGCAGTAAACCTTCTTTTCGCCCTTCTTAAGGACAGGTCTAGTGTGCAGGCAAAGAGCGAAGTGCACGCCTGATGTTTAGAGGGAAGAGGAATACGAACGGTGAAGCACATAACGGGCATAGAGACATCAGTTTCTTAGCTTCGGATGAACCAAGGGGTTAATTGACAAGTTGAGAAACGTACGTGAGGTCGAGCCACCGTCGTAAACGCCTAGACCAAGGGATCAGGGGGCGTAGATAAGTCGCAAGCAGCATGGATGGCTGTGGTACCGAGTATTTTCTTACCTCCGGCTAATGGACGTGCAGGGCTGAATGATAATCGAAATGGTTTCACTAAAAACATATGTCGAGAATACATTCGAGCATAGATTTTTCACTGCAAATGGATGTAGGCCGGCGTTATCAACTTCGAATGAATTTGAACATCAATTTCCTACGTCAAATGTAAATTTAAATTAGATCTGAACATGTGTTTTCCACTTTGAATAGATTCGAAGATGCATTTTCTATTTGAAATATGTACTTGATATACGTTTCCTGTATTTTTCACTTCCAATTGATTTGAACATTCATTTTCCAAAGCAAATAGATTCAGACATGTCACGTATCGTTCAATTCAAGTATGTATGCGAAATAAATTTGGACATTTATTTTAAACAAATGCATTTGAACATGCATTTTCTATTTTGTTTTCACGTAATGTTCAACTTGAGAAAAGTTTACTTAGCGATGCGTTAAAACGAACCGATTTTTGGGTTTGTTTGGGTTTGTTTGAGTTTGTTTGGGTTTGTTTGGGTTCGTTTGGGCTTATTTGGGTTTGTTTGGGTTTTGTATGGTACCTTCCGGACAGCGCTAAATAGTCAAAAATGGAGTTCCAACATGAAAACCACAATCTGAATCGAAAAATGTTTCTTACAAAAGTTGTTAGTTTCAATGCAATGCATTGTTTTGTCATGAAAAAAAGTTAGGTTTCCCTTAAAAAAAACCATGTCAGCCATCGTAGCGTCGCTATTGTAAATTTGGGACCTTCAACAAAATTTTTTTTGAACGTCCCCCTTTGAACTCTAAAATTTTTGTTTCAAACGAAATTTGATCAGAGCAATATTTTTCGAGATAATTTAGATGTAAGATTAAAATGGGACACCCGGTATATACCCAATTATCAGAAATTATATGAACATGCACTGTATCCATACGCTATTTTACATTATCGAACTTATTTGAAATACCCCGAAACCCCGAATTAACATTTACCGTATTAAATAGCGCAGAGGAAAGCATTTCTATTTGTCAATTTGAACTACGTATACATATGTCTAAGGATCTTTAGCCTTCCATTTCAAGCGCATTTCCGAAAGCACACAGGTAACACTTTTCACAGTCCCTCTCCTGCAACACAGCGATGCTCAGAATCGCGGTGAGACGAACTCGAACAGACTTTTTACGACCGTTCTTCAAGGCACGCCGATTCGGCGATAATTATTATACGCCCTGCACGCCTCGTGTAACGTACACTAAAATCAGCAGACAAACGCACCAAAGCCAAATTTATTATTCACTCGTTACCGGATTGTTTATTATTACTTACTATCAATTGGCGCGTTTAACGAGCCCATCAAAAAACACGATAAACGATGCTGCTCCGCTATGCGTGCATATATATATATATATATATATACGTAATCGTATGCAGGAATTTCACCATACGTCTGAAGATAAGTAGTTTATTTCACTGCCGATATAAGGCTTCACTTTTGTTCCTGAGATACTGAAGTATTGGGGATTTTTTCATTTTACAAATTGCAAGTTCCCCGGCTTTTCGGTTCCTCAATTAGCAATGCTGCAGACACCGCGGTTAGAATTAATGGAATGAAACTAAATCTTGGAAAGATTCTGGATCGCAACAGCTTCACAAACTTCCACAATTATCTTAGGTGATGTTGATCTGCAAAAGAACAGTCAAGTCCATAGCAAAATGATTTCTCAATCGCACAAAAACAAGTTTTTATTCACTAAATGAATGAATAACTTTCGCTGAATGACTTTACAGTCCTGTGTTGCGCGTTGTGAAGGTAAAGACATTATACGAACTGCATTTCCTCCTTATCCAATATTTCTCATTCTAATTATCGACACCGCGATGTTTATTAAACATTCTAAACATATTTCTGAGGTGTATAAAGTCAATGTCCGATCGATATTATACGTAAGCCGGTTTTTCTCTGAACGTTTTTAGTATATATACTTAGATGTGAATTTGATTATGCTGTGCAACTGAGGGATGTAAAATAGCTAAGAAACATTTTTGATCTCTAGGTGAATCTTTAGGGATTTTTATGACGAGTCTGATTAACATTACGAATTTGATGTGATGTATCAAGATTAGGAAGAACGGAAACTTGGGTACTGTAGTGAATTTATCGAATTCTTGTTGTCAATTCTGGATAAGATACTTTGGATTACCTAATAAACAACTGCAATGTACAATATTTCGATATTATTGTTTGTATACCTCGGAATATTTATAATATTTTTCGTAAATCTGAGATTTGCACTTCATAGATTTCACCATTTCCGGTGCAAAATTGGAACTGATGTAATTAGAAAAAAAAAAATCAAAACGCCGATTTTTATCAAAATCGATCGGATGTCTTTATATTTCTTTTTTTTTACTTCTTCCCCCATTTGATTGACAATATTGAAAAAACAACTGTTTATAACGTACGATTTTTTAAACCAAATTCATTTAATATTTTTTATTTGAGGTTTCTTTTTTAATTCAACTTTCTGCGTGACACGTTTGTATCAAAATCGCCGTTTCTAACTACATCGATTAAGCATTTGTGGATTACGCTGGTAACGTCATAAAAAAACGGTCGCAAAGTTTAGATTCCGAAGTTTACCGGACTAGTTTTGAATTTTTCCCTGTCGCGTACACGCGTTACTGCATCATTTTGCGATTTACAATTTGAACTTGTAAAGTCCAGAAGTATTGTGTATATTGGTCATTCCAGCAAATCCTGTACGCAAATCCGGCCTCGAAATTTTTTATTCTTTTTAAAGGTTTTTCGTGTTATAATATTTAGGTGTTAACCAAGAGATTTTTCGGGTGTGAAGGATCTCTGACTTCAGTAAATAGGAGTTCTCGTAACTATTAGATTTTGCTTCGAAATTTTCCAATCAAATTAAACGGTTTAAAATATGCCTCGAAAAAAAATTGAAAACACGGTTGTCGACCGGAAATTTTCTGAATTTTTCGAAAATGATCATTATTTTTTTCTTATTTTCCATTTTTAGCGCAAGATGCAAACAATTGAACTTAAAATGTCAATTCCACCATGTTCTCCATCGTATGTTGAAAATTGGATTTTTTTTCGAAAATTCAGGAAATTTCTGATTCAAATTATGTATATAAATTTTCCGCTCGTTTGACCTCCAAGTCACAGGGTATAATATTAATGAAAAATGTTGAAAGATGAGCGATCAAATTTTATTTAAACCGAAACTGTGACTTGGAGATAAACAAGGGGACAATTTGCAGGTATGATTTACATCGGAAATTTTCTGAGTTTTCAGAAGAAAATCTAACTTTCAAAAAACGATAGGGAACATGGTGGAATTGACATTTTAAGCTTTAGTTTTTGTATTCAGCGCTGAAAATGAAAGTAAGAAAATAACGATCAGTATTTTCGAAAAATTCAGAAAGTTTCCAATCAAAAACGACGTTTCGAATTTTTTTTAAAGTCATTTTTCGAACCCTTTAATTAGGTTGGCAGATTTCGAAGCAAAATTCAATAATTACGAAAACCCCTATTGAATGAAGTCAGAGATCTTTCATACTTGAGAAATCTCTTTGTTAGCACCTAAATAACGTTAGGAATTATTTTAAAAAAATCAAAAATTTGGCAGCTGGATCTGAGTGTAGGATTTGATGGAATGGCCAATATTCTTTACCATTTTTGATAGGTTTGTACTATTTCGTCAGGAATCACAGGAACAGCTGATAAAATCGCTATAAATTATCGATAAATAATTTCAATATCTATACATATCATGCATTGTTTAGTATATTTTACAACAAAATAAAGATTATTGAAAGATTTGAAAATCCCTAAAATTGATCACACGTGGATCAAATCTGTCCGATAACTTTGTGGAAACTGTTATTCGTGTATTTCATTTTATTAGTGTGAATAAACGGAAACGAATACATACACAAGTATCACGCATGTTCGTAACAAAAGAACGTAAATCCATGCTGGTAAACAAATAAAGTAAGTATATCAGTTAAACAAACATTAACCGCCCGGTAATATTTTGGAATATTTATTTCGTTCTTCGGTAGGTATAATCTAGGCGATTTAACGACCTGCAAAATGCGGTAACAAGATATACAAGAAATGGTAGAATTATTATCGTCGTCATCATCATTATTAAATTTATATTACATGCATAAACTAGGTGAAAAATGGTCGCGCCATGCCTCTAGGACTATTTTAGAAAAGAATTGCTGCTATAATCGAAGGAATTACAGTTAATTTCTTCACGGCGTTACCGAAACGCCGCGACACGACGCGACGGCCGCAGTTAAAACCTGACGAGTTTGATTGCGGCCGCAGCGGAACGGCGCGGTTAGCGGTTAAAGACTAGGCACTTACAGAGAGTAGGCAGGCACACGTATGAACGCGGCAGGACGATTTCGCGTAATCTCAGGTGCATGCGCGGATTGCGAAGGTAGCTGCAGCAAGCCTACTTTTCCGCAAGAAAGCGAACCGCGATCTTTTACCCGCGAATTCCCATTACGCGAGCAATTACCATCGTTTAGTTTATTTTTATCACGCCGTACCGGCGCGCTCTCATGCCTTATACATCTGATGCAATTTTTACCCACTCGTCGCGGGTTATTCTCAACTGAAAACTGCACTCGCGCCTACATTTTCCTCACCTCAATCACCTTTATTACCCACGTCGCCTTTCGAATGGTGTAAAAACGACGCTCGTCAAACGCGGCATCAAAACCGGATACATACGGATTCGTAAACACCGACGCAAGCTCGCCGTTTCGCACAACTTGCGATGCAGTAAAATCACCGGTGCCTCGTGTGTGGATCGCAATTGTTCGAAATGAAAATCATACACACTTTGTTCGACCGTTCGAATTGATTGAAACCCATCTGTTATACTTACCCATATAAAGAAACGCGCAACATATGTTCACGATTACTGAAATCGTGTCACAGTTGAAAAAGAACGCCGCTGAAATGATTCGATATGCGTTTGATGAAACTGCAATGACTCGTGCGACTTGGAAAGAAACCGTTTTCTGTGACTGAAACGTGGTAAAAACACAGTACCGAATATGGTTTTTATCGAAGATAATCATGTGCACATTTTTTTGGGTGGTTATGTTACCGACCCCACTAGTTTAAACTACTATCTATATGCTCTGTTTTAAAAGCATAAATTTCAACACGCTGATATTTTGATTCGAAATGGTTTTCCAAATCAGCCGAAAAACCGAGAATGTCATTCGTGTGTAATACTATTTTGTAACAACCAGTGCAGTCTGAGGGGCTATTTGTTGGAATCACCAGCCACTTTTGTCTAAAATTGTTCAAAAATTGCATGAAGTTGCTTGAATTAATTTTAAATCACTCGGAAACTGTTCGAGGTGAGATTCTGACATCGTTTGACACTCCTTGAAAACAGTTTAAAACCATTAGTGATTGTTTGGGACTATTTGACATCATTTGAAACCATTTAGCAATCATTTGCATCTCATTTAATTGGATTGTAACCAGTTGAAATTACTTTGAACCATGTAGATATCGTGTTAAGATCCTCGAAATTAGTTTGAAACAGCTTGACATCGTTTCAAAACTTCTCAGAAATCCTTCAAATGTCCATAAGACAAGTTGCAATCTGTTTGAAATCATTTGAAACGATTTGGTAATCGTTTGATACTTTTTGAAAATGTTATAGTTTGAAGAAGCTTGTAATCTCTTTCTAGACGCCTAGAAATAATTCGAAACTCCTTAAAGTTAGTTTTAAACCGTTTTGCAATCATTTTAAAACCACTTGAAATTCGTTTGGAACTGGTTGAAATTAGTCTACGGCATGTTGGAACAGCTTTGAAGCCGTTTAAAATCACTTCGATCGCAATTCGAAACCGTTTGTCACTTGAACCGGAAGTAAATACGACCTCCTGGCTCGCAGAGAATGCGACAACTCGTGAAAGATATGTAACTTACGAGCGTTTAGAAGCGATAGAAATCGTTTTGGCGGTGAGAGAAAAAAAACAAGCCGTTTGTGTCGTCGAGAGTATTCTCGGCAAATGGCTCTTTTTCCATGCGACTGGAAAGGCATAACGCACGTTCGCATCGTTGGCGGAAGTACGATTAACGCATGGCTGTAGACGCTGCGCAAAGCTCCATAGAGAACAATGCCGGAGGCTGGCTAGGCGAGACGATCAGTGGAAACCGTGAATAGCACGAAGGGTTGCGGGATAGGAACGTCGGACGACAACGAGCGTAAATAATCAGCCAAGTTGCACAGCCGGACAATACGCGGACAGCCACGGAGAAATGGCACGCGAATTATAAACGGCTTCCTGGATGTTAACCGTTGTTCATTTCACCCAGGAGGCTGATGGTTATTTACGTGTTATGAAACTGGCATGTGTTAGCCGATCCTCCTCAATGACCGGCTGACTAACCCCGATGATCACGCTTCTTTTATGGAAGTGGAATTGGGCTTCGAAGGAATCGGATGACTGAAATATTCTTTGAAATAAAGAGGAATCGATAGAGGTGACTGAGGTGATTGGATATTACTGCAAATCACTTGAAACTGCTTGATAACGTTGAAGAAATTCCGCGGCAATCCTTGGAAATCGTTGCAAGTATTGCGGTGCGAACGCCAAATGGTTTCACTTCGTTGAGGTTCTATTGATTTCTATCTCGTTATGTGCTTCGTTTATTTTCAGTTCGTCGAGTGATTTCCATTGATTTCTAAATATTCCCCAGCATTCCGAGTCATTTTATGTAATTCTGTCCAATCCGGAAATCATTGAAAATCTTTGGAAATCGATATATTAATGAGTCGAAATCAACCAGTCCACTTCCAAGTGAATAAGTCCTCGGAAAAACCCGTTCATTCAATATCCGGCAATGTTATTGGTGCCAGTTACGGTGAACGTAATTGAAAAGAAATCCCTACTATGTCTTAGAAATGAAACTGAGAAAATTCGAAAAACACAAGCGTAGATACCGATAATCGTAGAAAACGTTGCAAATTAGGACGTGCTAAAGCACCAAACCTGGACGTTTTTGATTGACCGATTTTCAGGCTTCTGATTTCATTTCACCCATCAACCAGACCAAAGAATATTGTTGAAAAACCATTCAAAAAATGTTGCATCGCAACGTAGTTACACGTGTGATTGTAAGTACCGAAGATCATCAGTTCTACTCTATTTAATTTGGTGGAAATCCACTTTTTTCAACCATGGAGCAATCCGTAAAGATCTCTATGGTGAACAAAACAGGTTAAAAAATATTATAACCGAATAAAAGTCATGAGAATTCAATGAATTTGAACGTTGCGATCATAAAGTCATTTCTCAAATTGTTAACACCTTCACACGCGTCGCTTAAAGTTGTTTCATTCGTGTTCATGGTGTCCGACGCAAATGGAACTGGTGAATATAGTTTTCAAATAGTTTTTTTTCTCTCTTCGTAACTTTTGGTCAAGACGGTCCAACCTATTCATCCTCAAATGAGCGACGCGTGTGCTCAGCGTGTGGAAAGGAGAATAACGAGAGGAGCAAAGGCGGTAATTTCATTAGTATGGTTTACCTCTTCTTCTTCTTCTTCTCATTCCTTTTTCTCTTCTTGCCCAAGTCACAACGTCGTCCACGCGGCACGGAGAGCAAGACCGCCGCATGCTGGCCACGTGCTGATCGTTGTTTCCTCCGGCGGTATCGAAAGACAGAAATTTCGGGCCGGTTTGATGTTTGCCCGATGTACCGCCAACCGCGGCTCCGAGACCACAGGGATTTTCATACAATGCTCGATTCAACGTATTCATTAACTCTTCGTAACCCGCGAGGCGCAGCGGCCATACTGATCGCAACTCTTTGAGATTCCATCTCGCCGGAAAAACGAGCAACGCTTCATTCCTCTGTCCTTTTTTCCCGCCAAGTCCCAAATCGTACTCTCGGCGATAACTTAAAACTGCACGCATATCTCTCGAGTAGACTCGCCCATTCATTTGGTAGTCGAAAAAGACTAGCGGTGACTCGAAACTTGAATTCTTTCGAACCTTGCGATTACAGTGTTCCATAGTTTGGTTAATGATCTAGAGAAGAAGTACGTTGAACTAAAAGGATCATCGTATTCTTACCCAAATCCTTATCAACAGGTCCTTATTACCAGACGTGTCACCGACGATAGATTGCTGGGAACTCTGACTGTTCAGGTTCTCAAAAACGATCCAAATTGTTACGTGACATAGAGTTTTCTGTCGTATTTTCAGTGAGATGAGTTCATTTCATTCAGATTCAAGTTCTTTGATTACACCGAATGTCGGTACAAGTCTCAAAACAAATCATGTCGACAGTTTTATCCCCAACGTGTAATCGGTCAAAGAGATTAACCAAATCAAAGCCATGGTTTTGCGTATTCCAAAAAACCAAATCAGAAGTATTCGTTACGACACGGAACGTTTCCATTTGTTATTTGAAAATTGAACCGTTGACGCATGATCCTATGTAACCATAAACCAGATACAGAAGATGAATGCTAATAAGCGTAGGTACGCTTTGATTGGACTCGAGTCGTCCTCACTCCGAGTCTTCAATAACCGTATTCAGAGTCGGTAATACATACCGATAAACAGGGCGGTCGTATCAATCATCCGTCTTGGGTCGATTACCGGACTGTGGCGGAGTGTAAAAATGTGTAGGCCTATCCCCTATCGCTTAGGATCTCTAGTAGTCGCAAGGAGGGACCAAACAGACCAGGATGCTGGACCGATCAGTTATCGTGCGGCTGATCTTCGGATGGAAGCAATTAGGAGTAGTAATAGTACCTGATACTTGGTAGTCATCTGTTTCACGCTGCACTGATTCCCGCACTCCAGCAGCGCTCGGAGTAGCTGTACAAGGTTTTAATTCATAGGTAGGTTCACCTACCAGACCTCCATTGCCATTGAGCGCGCGTTAATATCACATCCTTGCAGACCAGGACATTGCACCAGCTGTGCACGGAGGAGTGCGAGGGAAATGAATGGATCTGCAGAAGGGGGGGATCAGCATTTGCTCATGGTGACACATATGCGGACGCCGACATCATGAGAGTAATGCATGCATGTAACCGACGGGTTAACCACTTTTTAATTGGCGCGCATTTCAAGGATTTTATAGGCTTTCACGAAATTTCAAGTGATTTTACATGATTTTAAAGAATTCTAAAGAATTTCGAAGGATTTCAACAGCCGTCAACGGATTTTACAAGATCCCGCAAGATTGCAGAAGATTTCATAGGATTATTTATAATTTCGAAACTTTCAGAGGTCTCAAATGCTTTTACGGAAGTTCAAAGGATTTCATAGAATTTAAGAAATCTCCTGTGAGACTACAGACGTCAAACGATTACATAGAATTTCAGGGTTTTTTGTGACTTCGAAGGTTTAAGATATTTCAAAAAATTCCACGCAATTTAGAAAGATCTTATTTCCAAGGTGACTTCACAGGATTTCAAAAGCACTTGTGGGATTTCATCCTGAATTTGTTGTGATTTCGAAGTTTTCACCACGTTCAAAAGCTTTCTTGCGATTCGCAAAAATGTATTTCAGAGATTTCAAGCAATACCACAGGTTTATGACTTTGATAAGTTCCATGTAAATTCGAGAATTTCTTAACATTTCAGGATTTCCTAAAGTTTTACAAATTCGCAACACATCATCCATCATTTCAACCAATTCCATGGTATTTCAATGGATCTCACGATACTTCAAAGATGTCAAAAGGTTTCGTATGAAATTTCCCAGAAAATTCACACGATTCCACGAACAGTGTGCACTGGATTTCGAGGATGATCAACCTCCGGAGTGTAACTGATGATGGAGATGGTACCGTATGAAATATTTGCGACTCGTTCTTACAAGAAAGAATAATAACACCTACATCTCGGCACCTGATCGTCGTGATTAGCCGTCGGCCAGTTTTCTTTCTTTCGTTTTTCATTTTTTTTTCTTCTCGTTTTTGATTCGTTCTTCTCACTGCGCAGGTGTAACTTTGGCTAACGAGGGCAGCAGGCCGCTCCACGGTCTCTACTTGTCTGTGATCCGTCATGCTTCCATGCCTCGGACGAGGACACTGCAGCAGCTAATAGAACGCCACAACCTGTCTGCGCACCGTTTTCGCATTTACACGCTTGCCGCCACCGCCGACCGTCAATTCGACTTTCAACTGATCTCTGCCCCACGCCGACTCCGGTTCTTGCCCAGAACCGTGTTCGTCTATCTGATTAAACCACCGGCGAAACTGATCCGAATCTTTCCCAACCACTCCGCGGCCTTTGTACCTACGCCTCGAGTACCAGCGCTTCAAGAAGAAAATTTCTATTCTCAACTTGCGATCGTGTTCCGATCGCAGACAAAAAACAACCGATTAGACCGTGTCTCGTTGAATTTTTATTTTCATACACCCGATAGCCTTAAGCTTTTGTCGCAAGTACATTAGGTTTCCGGATATTCTTGTTGCGACTGTTATTGAAATCTCCTCGTTGTTTGGAATGGTGACCGTTTAGGAAATTCTAGCTACAAAGGATGGGGACTCGTTATTTTCTGACCGACTTTGAAGTTCGTCCATCGATGCAACTCTTCAAATTAGATCTGATATGCTTCTTCGTTTCACGAAAGAATATGCTTTCTGAACTGATGAGTATAAATTTCCTCGGATCTTCTCACTGCTGCAAAACGGCTTGATACTTAATATTTACTAATACTTTCAGACATTCGACGATGTCCGGCATTGTTATAGCAATTAGCCAAAAATCTCTCCAACGGTCTTCCGAAAATCAGACGTCACTTCGATCAAGTACATTATCCGTGTCTCCCATGCTAAGATTCGGTGATTTATCACTTGCAACGATATTGAAAAAACCACTCGCACCATTTTCGTATTTTCTTTAAAACAAGACCGGGAAATCAACATTCGTTTTGTCCCTTTATCTCGCTGTTTCCAAAGTCATGAAATCAAGGTACACGAAAAATTCTGCCAAGTAAAGCGAGTCGGGGTTATTCACCTGACGGTAGTTTCAAGAGAAAAAAAAAAAAAAAAAAGACGCAAACATGGCGGAGCTGTAAAAAACGACCAAGGAGAATAAAAATCCGTTCGAAACGATGAAGCACGGCGATTGTTGTTGTCTTTTTTTTTTTTTTCTCATAGATCCAGAATTGCGATTAGATGCGAATCGTGTGGCCATGTTACCCGCATTGGCCGTAACTTCTGCTATTGATTGCCCGAACGCAGCAGCATGTTACAGGAAAGAGTTGCCGCCGAGTTTGCCGGCTAATTGCCACTTGATCGCGAGTCGTCCGCGTCGGTAAGGAAAGGTAGGGAAGGTATAACGTGTCCGACGGCAAGGAATTCCCGTCGCATCCCCGACGCCTCGTCGACAACGTGCGTCCTGCGTCGCACGCACACGTCTCCTTCGGGTGTATAATAAACACCCCGGTAAGAACCGGTGAACATAAAGTTTGCATTAGCAAGGTCCGCCGGTTTTTATTGTTATTTATTACATGCCGTACGGCTTGTTTGCAATTGCTTGTTCAATCTGTTACCGTACGCGTTTCGATAATTTCCACAGGCTCGCACCTCCTTCGACTTCCAGCCGACGAGCGATGGCTGGTTTTTTCTTCTTACACCTACGGATAGAAATTTCTATATACCTTCGACCCGTCACTTTGTCACTCCTTCATGCGAAGCTTACAAATTCTGGGATGCTGGCAAAACTTTTGCGATAATCTTCAACGTTGGATTGGACGGCGGGAATGGTCACGGAAATTTTTGTAGGAATCGTCAACGCTTACCCAAATTCGTGGAGGATCGTCAAACTTCTGTATACATCAATTTTAAAAATTTATTGATATTTAATGTTATTTTTAATTAATGAATAAACTTTACGCATTTCTCATAAGGTACGACGAACTAGCACAAATTCTTTCCTTTATCAATATATAAAACACGAGCCGTCGTTAAGTTTAAAATTCATTCGTTCGTCCATTCCGTCATTCATTCATTCCATGTGTATATTCTTTAGAATAGTGTATATATTGTTAAATTTGTAAATAATTGTCTTTCATCGATGCACTTTACTCTTGGATTTCACTTGGTTTATTCTGCTTCTTCCTTTTAAATCGTCTCTCTCTAATTTTGATATGGCTTTTGGAGTTTTTACCGTTTGAGTTTTAAATTTCTATTTTTAGGGTAACTTTGCTTCGATAAGACGTTCGTCCATCTTCGGTATCTCGTGTTCGATTACGGAGACTGCAACCTCCTCACCTCCTTCCTCCAAGAGATTCGTTGACCAAAAGCCCCGCTTCTTACGACTATATCCGAAATTGGTGAAGACACACGCCACATGTCAACTCTCATCCGCTCTCGTTCTGCTCATTTAGCGGGTATATTCGAATCATTACACAATATCAATCCAAATTCCTGAAATGGTCTAAAAACATCATAAACACTAATCGAGACTTCTGTGAAAATCATCAACACTGACCTAAATGCCCGGAATTACCGTGAAACTTCTTAAAAAATAATCTACGTCAACCTAAAGTCCTGAAATAGTCGTAAAACTTATAAAAAAGAATCATTAAAACTCTCCAAATTAGTTCTGAAATAACTACAAAACGTTTATAACAACTATCAAAACTGATCCAAAATCCTGGAATAGTCATAAGATTTCATAGAAATATGATTACACTAACTCTAGTTTTTAGAATGGTCAAAAAATTCTGAACAAGCCCAACAATGAGTATGCTACTCTTATCCTGAGACTAAATTTTCATGGAGACAGTAGAAACCTTAAGTCCTAATCTACAAAAACTATCGAAGGATATTCTGCATTGTACAGGAATCATTTAACAGGACAGTTACGCGAATATTGAAGAATCAGTGTTTCATCTACATTTCATCAGCAAGACGATTGTCACTGAATAACGTACTTAACAAGTTGCTAACGGATTTGATCCCTTCGAACGAAACTGTACCGTGTTTCCGTGATTTTTTGATAAAACTACTCGAAACCAAAGCGGACAAATTCGGAATCAAGTTTACAGGATGATGCAAGTGACGCGGCATATTATTATGCAGAAGTTAATCAACGACATCTTTGCTGAAAAGTGTGAAATTTGCACTCTCACGTACGAAATGTAGCCAGACGATTGAGGTGGGAAGAAATTGTAATTTTTTATTTAAGCTTCTCCATTCGCGTTCCTCGTGACATCGAATACATACTAATTCACCAACTCCTACATCGAGCACGTGATCTATCCAAACAACCGTCTACCCACGCATCGTACTTTTTTCATTCTCGTAACGGTCGAAGCGGCAATAATATTTTCTCAGTTCGTTTTTTACATCATTCCTCTCCGTCTTTATTCGGAACGGTATAAAGTAAGCGAGAATTCAATCGCGATGTCACGAGTGTCAAGATACAACGCAACACTTTGTCGAAGGATGTATACATACCTTGTATCACAGGCCTGGCATCCGTGATGTAAGACATAAAAACGCACGATGTACGATCCGCCAGAATATCCTCGTAAATATGAAAGCTTATACGCGACCCGTTGATGTGAAAATAACCCGCGGAGGAACTCCGTTACACGTATTATAGCTGCTTGAAAATCTTCTTTCGCAGGTTGTTACGAAACGACCGCGACGTGAGAAAATCTGCCTGCATTATTCATCCAGATTCAAGATTGGTTGGGGTCCTCTTTCGTACGCAGAAAGCTCGTTAATTGTGGAAACTAGAAGCCCCCATCGAGAGACATGCGAATCACCGTTCCGGACGAATTTCGTATACCGGCGAATAAGTGTAAGCCACGTCATCGATGAATTAGGAAGTCGGAATTTTTAGAAAATCTATTAGCACCTCGCTGTCGGCGTGAAATTTAAATACGAAAATACTTGACTAGTCACGCCGTTTTTATTCAGGCTGTATAATTCTTCAAAGGAATGACCAGCCGGTCTTGTATAATGTCTCAGAGAAATGGGGAACAAAATGAATGCGGATTGAATTCAGTTGCTAATTAGCTGTTGGAACTGATCAATTTTCCAATTAAATTGGTTCAAGCGTTTGGTAATTCGAAAATCAATACCATTTTGGCAACCAATTGATTACGAGATGATTGAACACTGTGAATTCGTTAAATTTAGAGATTCGTGAGATTTCAAGAGAAACAAGTAGTAACATTTTTAACGTAGTTAAAACAAAAATGTAGTAGTATCGTTCAATTTTCACTCCATCACCGTCCGTTTTGTTGGATAACTATTTTGCACAGATTGATTACAACAGAGTTTTTCTAATTTTACTTTTTTTTTTTTTTTTTTTCACCCAAAGTCAGTATCAGCGCAATTTTGAAAAGTAGAATATTTATCTATACCAACGTGACGATAAAACCGTGCATCAGTGAAATTCTAAAGTATAGTCTTCTTAACGAAATGAACAATTATGGAATAAAATCGAACGAATCTGTTAAATTTTTAAACACTTCAAAGCAATTTGCATTGAAAAGTCAATCGGTTCAGAAGGCTCTCGTTTTTTAATTTTTATGAAAATTATCGTAGCTTGTGAACAGAGGATTTGATAAATCTGCAATATGTGACTATTCCACAATAAAATAAGAGAAAAAGTACTAATTCTTGACTATTCAACCGCCTGTGAATTGAGGAGAGTTTAAATCTGCTTTCATTTCGCACACAAATAAATCATATTATCGGATATGCATCGGAAATATTTCTTAATACGAATCTGTCCTTCACCTTAATCACGTATCAGCAGTGTTTATCAGTCGGCATCTCATTAGTATCTTATTGGGGTTGATTCAATCACAGGTCATAGTTTCTTAGAACCAAAATATCCAACCAAGAGATTTGAGCATTGAAAGAACCTCGTCACGGGATTGAAGGATTTTTTTGAGAATAATTTAATGAAAAATTTTACCGCAAAGACTGTTCAATTTGTTTTTCATTGAACAAGGATAAACATTCCATGACTAAAATTCTTCGGGGTTGAGCAGAAGGCGAATATTGCAAATACGCGAGGCGAAACGACCGTCGCTTCCTCGTTGCGCACGATTCTTTTTTATTTATTTATCGAAACCAGCAAAAAATTACAAATACAACGGATTCAAATGTCCTCAAATACAACGCATTAGCAATCTTGCAGAGGTAAGAATTATTACGTGTGCGCAGGGCTGGAAAATATACATTATACGACTTACAGCTAGGAATTTATTAAACTATATAAAATTTCACCACTTTGTGTGCAGTTATAAATACGAATATGAAATATAAAATTTGAAAACATACGGTAAAGAACCCAAACCTAAAGTAAACAAATGCAAGAAACTCGTGTTACACTGAGGATAATTTCATTTGTTATAATAACTAGAAAAATTCGGTAAAACAGATATCGTTGAAAAATCTGTTTCGATATTGTTGGAATTACGAAAAACATTTTGCGCTATTGTCGATTCCTTTTTGATAATTTTGAAATTTTCGATCGCGGTAAAAAATGAAAATAGTCAAGGACTGAGCGGTAACCGGAACTAAAAATTTCTCTCCGTGTAGATTTAGCATTTTGCAGCATCCTCTAAAAAACTCCCTTACCTATTAATTGTTAAATACAATTTATACGACAAGCGTCGGTACAACAAGACAACTATATTACAGGTTTTTTCGCAGATTGCGGAATTGAGGTTAGGATAACGTAACGCCAGATTCGTTAGCGACGGCGCATGCGCGCGGTACAAAAGAGACGACTTTAAACTCCTGGGACTGAAAAGTGGTCCTTTCCGTACTCCGCGCATGCGCATTCGCAGATTGACTCGCCGTCACAGAACCAGGCAATTTGTGTTCATAAAAACGCATGGAAAAACGCGCGAAACATCCTCGCGTTACATACGTAAATTCATTCGCCTTACGCAGAACTCAATTTTTCCTGATGCGGTTTAATCGAGTGCCCCGCCCATATCGTCAAAAGTATCTCACATAGCGAAGGGATCGAGGGGTGCAGTTGCACCTGCAATGAGGTTTACCTTGCAGATAGTAGGCGCATCGTGCCGAGCAGGAAACTGCAGTGATTTGATTATTTTTATCAGTGAACAAGGTGCAATCAAAATCTCGTTATTTCCATTACACTTCGTGACCCGCGGCCCGTTACGCTTCAGGCTTGCTATCAACTTCGCAGTTTCGCCATAACGTATCACGTGACTTATTGCCGGTTGGCAACTTCGCCGTAATACGACCATCGCATTCCTTCGTTACTGGCTCATTGTTCCGCGCTTCAACGCTTATCGTTTAACAAAAATTTACGGCTTCTTCTGCGCTTGCCTGCGCTCATCCAAAGAGGATTTATAGGAATTATGACTGCACTCGAATGCGATTCTCTCGTCAGTCCATTTTATCCTTCAGGGAAAATGCAACGAGCTTGACTTCAGGGTGGTTACAGCTTTTTTTTCCATTTTGAGACTACGGATCAAAGTCTCTGGAATAAGATCGTAAGAGGATTTTTGGCAAAAATTGAATAATCGCGGACATCATCGCAGATTTGAATCGAGACGATGAATAAAAAAGAATGGAGAAGACTAAGAAATTATATAGAAATTTTCCAGGAACAGGAAGGATGCTTTTTTCGCTAAGAAATTAATGGATGAAGATAGATACCGAACGTCTTTGAGCAGAACTTTGAGCTTGATTTTCAATCCCCTGGTGTGCATGAGTTCTAAACTAACAAACCCGATTGAATTGAAATTTATAGTAAATATTTCTATAAAATATGTCTACCGGATAAAATTTAATTTTTTTTTTTTTTGACATGACAACGTCCCGAAATTTTTTTGAAAAATCTGTCAGGCCAACCTAAGAAGGATTTTCCGATAGCGCGAGAAAAAAAGACGGAGTTTTTTAGTGGCACACTTTTGGCTGACATCAGAAACAGCGAAATATCCTTTACAGATATGAAATTTCTTGTTTCCGCAAAACCTTCAAATAATGAAAGGAATATTTCCATCTCTCAAATCTCAATAGCAACAAGTTTATCGAAAATAAAATAAATATTTCACAAGCAGAAAAAAACTGTACCTACATTTATACGTTTGCTAAAATTAGCGAAGCTTTTTGCCAATGTGCAAGATAATTTCACCATTTTGAATAATGGATTTGAAAAGACGTATAATTAAATTTTGAACCTGGGCACAAACGGAAAACAAAATCTCACCCGGGCCATTTCATTCATTGCATCTTGTCAAAAGTCATGTGTATTAAAAATAAGAAAAAAATAAAATGAGGTCCTCGTCTTTCAACCGTACGTATAGTTTTTCTCTTCGATGAAAAGTTTCATTTCAATCTATCGTTTTTATGAAAGTTATTCTGAAAAATAAGTCGGAAAATGGATCTTTTTGAGATTCAAACTCTGGACGTGAGCTTCTCACGTTAGCGAAATAATCTACAAAGTGAAAAATCCAATGTCGATGAAAACTGCCCTTTTTCTGCTTCCTTCCTCTTCCACAGTAATTTCCGGAAACTTCTTTATATCCCTCGTACAGTTTATGACGCACCAAACTGCACGAGTTCATTACATTCGACTGGATGCAGCTATTTGTGTATTTGAAAAACGTACGTCTCGGCTTACGACTTCCCGCAGTACGAAGGCGGAAACCTTCGCCCAACGTCCCACGGCAAGAGTGAGCGGTATCAATCAATCAAGGTAGCTGATATCGTTCGAGTCGATCTTTCGAAGAACCGTCACGCACCTGCAACCATCAACGAATATGCGACGGCCATTTTGCGTCGTTAAAAGGAGAAAAATTTCATTTGTAACGGTAACTAGAAAAATTCAGTAAAACAGGTATCGTTAAGAAAAAACTGTTTGAATATCGTTGGAATTACAAAAACCGAGGTACGCGTAACTATTTTGCGCTATTGTTGATCATTTTTTGATAATTGCAACGCAAAATCAGTTTCTGAGGTTTACTCTACTTTTTTTAATTGAATAAGGCTTTAACGTCAATTTAACGCTGCACAAGCATTAAATTTTCGCAACAGTTGCAAGAAAATATAGCAACAGTGATCGTAATGCGAAAGAATAGTAACGGATAATAGACTTTTCGGTAACAGCTGGAAAACTAATTTGATTCGTTGAATAAGTAAATTACGGCTTTTGCGATTTTTCGTGACAATCGCAAAACATACGAATGATCATGATTTATAAAAAAATGGAGTAACGACGGGATATTCCACGTAATTTTATTTAAATTTACACAAAACTCTGAATTTGCATAGTATTGACAATTTATTGTAACTATTATTTTTTTCAGTCATTGCGTGCACTTTTCATATTCACTAAAATAAACTGGCGATCTGTTTTCCAGGCGAGAATCGATCAAAGAATAAAATCAATGAATGCGAGGCATGAAAAATATACCGAAAAATAAAAATGAACCGCCTCAGCTGGTTCAACTGATTTCAGAGTTCCAGTCCGTAAGGTTTCCTCCGTTCTCTGGTAACTTAGAAGAAAAATAAAAACCACGTTACCCGGAAAAAACATGTCGAGATTAACTTGAGACAATCTGTGATGGATCGCGGAGTTGCGGAAGTGGCGTTTCATTGCAATACGAAGAAAAAAGAGAGGCTGCAGGAAATTTGCAAGAGAATGACGCATTTCCCACAGAACAATGGGCGATTAAATTGCATATTTGTAAGAATGACTTTTTGGTGGCATCTACCTGCAAACGGAAACTTCAAAGCAATTAAGATTTTGCTGCGCTGTTGGTTTAACGCAGGAGGTGCAATTATTTCATCACGCCACCATGGGCGAGAGGTGTTCATCTGAAATTTCTGCTCGACTTTGATTCACGAGTTAGATATCTCGAGGAATTGCCTTCAAAACAGGCGCTAAGAGCCCAAGGGGGCTCTCAATTCTGAAGGGTGTTTGTTCCATTATAGATTTAATTTGATGTGTTCTATTTCTGTAAATTTGATAAATCCTCAATGCTCGATAATCAGAACAATGAAAAAGTATCGAATTTCAAATCACAAACCTTGTACTGAGAAGAATTTCATTTGTTATGGTAAGTAGAAAAATTGAGTAAGACAGGTATTGTTGAAAAAATTGTTGGAATTACGAAAAACAAGGTACGCGTAACCATTTTGCGCTATTGTCGATCCTTATTTGGTAATTGCAACACAAAATCTGTTTCTTCGGTTTACTCTAGTTTTTTATTTAAACAAAGCTTTAACGTCAATTTATTCTTGCACAAGCATTAAATTTTAGCAACAGTTGCAAGAAAATCTAGTAACAGCGATCGTATTGAGAAAGAATAGCAACGGATACTAGAATTTCTGAAAATAACTACAAAACTAATTTTCATTCAGTACCAAGAACCATATTTTTCGATTGCGGTAAAAAATGAGAATAGTTAAGAACTGAGCGGTAAACGGAACTAAACATTTCTCTCAGTGTAACCTTTTTCAAATCGAAGCACAAACAACACCTTCTTCCTCCGATCCAACGATTTATTGTAATGCAATGCTTCTTTCCAAAACAAACGAATAACCTCGAAATTAATTTTCGATGATTATAGAATTAAATCTCGCATCGTACTTTTCCGTCCATGGATGTGCGTAATATATGCAATGAAATGTTTTCGTTTTAAAATTGCCTGCGTACACGGAACGGCAAGGAGCTGTTGAAAACAGACCATCTGACAGTTAGAACAATGAATAAGATTTAATTGTTATTCACGTGAATAATCTCGTACAAAGTTGTAAGATCGATAACTGCAAGGCGCTGATTAGGTAAGTGTACGTAATTATAAAGGTGTTCGTTTTCTCAACGCGCGTCACAGCCACCTTTTGCAAATCTTGAATGGAATGAAAACGGAGCCCGTCAAAAACAGATGTCACGGTAATGAGAATCGAAGGCGTTAATTATCCAACTAATTGCAATTCGCCGAACTCTGCCTCGCGTCCATATTACATAAATTCGTATTGACTTACGAAACCGAATTTGACAAAAGCTGCTGAGAAGACCGACCGTTGTTCCGATCATTTGTAAGCTATCCTCAATCTCTAATTTAAAATCAGAGGAATACGGTTGAACCTCGTTTATTCGAGGTAATGTAGGAGAGGAGGTGCCTCGGAGAACACGGAAGAAATAAAAACATGGAAAATTTTAATCATTATTATATAATTCATATAAAAGTGAAAATCTAACGAACGTAGGTTAATCTTTGAGGTAGAAAGCATCCTCACTACGTATAAGCAACAAAGTACACAAAGACATTTTTTGAGGTACCTAAACAACCGAAGGTTGAACGAAAGTTTTCATTCGAATAGGAAAAAAAATTTTTAAACATCAACTTTTGAAATCTGATTCTTGTGAAGCTTGTTTAAGGAAAATGTTTTTCCGGTTTATTTCGTTCAGAAATAATAATTACGACGTTATAAGTGTTATAAGATGCGAATGCCGTTGAGTACGAGATAACAAATATAAAATTATTTCAATTGTTGTAATTACGTTTGGACGTGAATTTGTGATTTTGCGAGAGCGACGCCATCGTTACCAAAGGTGATTGAAAGCCAGGATACGATTGATTCGTTATGCGCGGTGCAAGCGCATGTGAGCACATTCAGGAGGTAAGGAGAACCGTCTTGTATGGGGGAAAAGTTGAAAAAGTGTCCAGCTGTAAGCTAGAAATAACAGTTCAAGAAACCACCAGAATAGCGCTAACGCAGCAAAAGAGTATGACATGAATTTCAAGTGCTGAGTTGAACAATTCAATATTTCTCTCGACTAGTGTAGTTAATGAAATCGCAGTATACGAAACATCAACTATTTACGTAGTCCAAAATAATTTAGTAAACATAACCTATAAAACTGCTGCGAGATAACGCGGAGAGTGATTTAATTTTTGGGAACTTTTGATAGTATTTTTCAGTGATTTTATAGCATACACTGTAATGAAACTTTTGAAAATAATCGAAAAATAATGGGAGAAAATTTGTATATTGAAAAGTTGTCCAAGTGGGCGAAAAATGAAAAACAAAAGAAACGACGAGCCTCGGTCTCGTTCATTTTTTCGTACCAACGGTATGTAAAATAATTTTTTACGAAATATTTATTCAATTTACGATTCGTTACTTTTCCAATTTTCTCGTTCATTTGAAAAAGTTCGCCATAACAAAGCGGAAATCTTACTTTCCTTGTTTATTTCTCTATCCTACTCTAATTACTTTTGGCGCTTTCTTTAAAATATCACCCATCTGCTACCGTAGCGCCACCTCAATTTCACGCCTTTCGACGGACACTTTTTCTCACACAGAGACGGTTCTCCTTACCTCCACCCTCCATAATCGGAAGCCGTATAAACCGAGACGCCTTCGCTATTAGTTTGCGGATTGCCCGGTAGTGTCGCATCGCAATTTCAAACTCCCGATACAGAAACGCGGACGTTTTTGGTAACCTCGCACTTTTCTCACACCGCTATGCTCGGGACTGAATGAATTGATTTATCGTTACAATCGTGATGTGACTCGTGGCAACGGGTCGAGAAATCTCTTTAAAGAGTCACCGTTACCATCCTCGATTCGACAGGCATAGTAAATGGTGGAAAATGTCAACTGCGGCAGTGTCCGGCCGGCGGCAAGATCAGGATCCCCTGCAGAAATGCCGTTTTAATAGTACGACATGTTGACTGTCGTCAGTTGCACTCACATACTGGCATCCTTGGCTCGAGAATCACTCGCGTGCAGGAATTTCGTCTCCTTTCATCTCACCGCCGCCGGAGCGATGATCGGCCAGAGGCTGTAACTGGACGCAGCAATTTTTTTGCTCGCTAAAACGGTGAGGCTAATTCAAGCTTCCTTGATTGATAAGAATTTTGAGAAATTTATGCACTTTTCGCACTTCGATGGGTTCGATCGATCCGAGGAGTTGGTAGACCGATTGCGATTGCAAGGATTACAAATTTGTTACAAAAATCGTTGGGATTACCAAGAGATTGCAAAAATTACAGCAGGGTTATACGGGTTACGAGAATTATTACAATTTACGGAATTGCAAACATGATATGAAAGTTACAAAAGCATCGCACATCACATTACAAAGGGTTACAAGGATTTCATGTAATTACAACGATCACAGATATAAAATGGAGAGTGCCAAAATAATTTCAAATGATTACAAGGGATGGCTCAGACAACGAGCGATCAAGAGGTTTTCAAAGATAACGTGAAAATTACAAAATGATTACAAAAGACTCGAAAATATTCGAAAGGTTACAAGTGATTGCGAAACTCATTCGTAGGATAACGTAGATGACATGAAAAATACAAAGGAAATACAAACGGTGATAAAGAATTATAGAGATTACGAGTGATTGCAAAGATTATAGGGATTTAGGGGTAGCAAATATGACATGAAAAATAACAAAGGGATTACAAAACATGACAAGGGAACGAGGATTACGAATGGTGACATCGATGACAACGGTTTCAAGATTAATATGGAGAATTGAAGGAATTCACAAAGTATTGCAATGAATTACACCCGTTACAAGAATCACTTGAGATTACAAGAGATAAGATGAAGTGCGCGAAATTGCGGGACGTATGTTTATCATATTACAACAGTGATTATATAGTGATACAAGTTCTGGGATCAACCGAATCTAGTCCCAAGTTATTGCATTTCTGCTCTGTGAATGAACAAATGTTTTATGAAGGTTTAGATCAAAGATTTAAGAGTTGTACAATTAGTGAGAAGGACTGCTTTTATGTATTAAATTAATTGGAAGTCAATCAAGGGTATACCGTGAGATGCATGACCGCAGCTTTCGCAGAATTAAGATTTTCGTGGAATTTAATGTGCTTCGATGTTTTGAAAACGACACCGCGAGTCAAGCTATTTTCCTCATCGATCAGGAAAAGTAACGACGAGTAATGAATTCAGGTTAGTATCGATCTGAGATCTGATAATACTGAAAATTGTACGTTGTAGCGTTCTTGCATAACAGACATTTTGCTTTGAAGTTTTTGAAACTAAAGACATTACGAGATCAGGAAAGTAAATCATCGACTGCGCAGAATCTGACGCGAGAAAACGAGTTTTTCTACCGAACACGAAAGCGGTTACTACGAATCGCGAAAACAGTGCCATTCGTATTCAAATACAAATAAGCAGGATTGAAACATCGGAAACCTCTGCTAGAATTTCTTGATTTCGTTGAATTTGAGAGAATCGCAATTTTTAAACTGGGCAACACGGTACATGGAATGACATCTGTGAACAAGTAACAGAGCAATATGTGGAAGCTGTAATACCGACAACCCGAGGAGTCAAGCACACATTTTAAAGTCTGGTGATGGCTACTTTAACAGTTTCAATACGCCAGCCTAACTCAAAGTACAACTTAACTAATTAGTTTTTTTGGTAATAATTAGTTAAATTTAGTAAGTAAGCCTATAGGTGAAGCCTTGACTCTTTGTAGTTACTTTGACGACGACCGAACAATAAACACGTATCTGACTAGAGCAAATGTGGAGTGTGCTCTTCGAAAAACTATGAACGTCTGTAAAATCTACGTTTGTCGTTAAATTTCAATATTTGTCGTGATAAAACAAAAAATACACAGTTTGCAAACAAATACGATCGAGGTAAAGCAAACGTATAACCGATAGTTTCATTCAGAGTGTAAAGGGGATCAATGAAAATTAAAAGAGGAAACGGAGGCCTAAACGAGGCAAAATCCTAAATGGGCTGTTCGTGATAAGTTGTTTTTTTTTTTATATTTATAAATTTTACTTTCCTCGACTTAGAATCATTCGTCACAGGTTTCGTCTTTCTATGAATTCAAAATTAATTGAACCGTTTTAATGCGAATAAGTTGGATGATGAATAGATGTGTATACTTTTTGCACGTCTTTTTCACATTGTGCAACACTACGTCAAGATTATAAAAAGTGGTATTGTTATCCATTTGTCGTTAGATACATGTCAATATCCTCTTTAGTAAACACATCTGTCCATATTGGTCCGAATGCTAATCAGAATATGTGCCCAATTTTCTTACCCGACCTCATGCCAAAGTTTAACTAATGCTCTAATTCTACTTTCGCTTATTAAGCTGTAGATAAATGAAATTCGCTACAACTGGAAACACTGAACGGTAAGTTTCACCCAAAAAGAGGATGGTATAGCGGAAGGTAACCTGAAAATGAGTAGTAAAATCCATTGAATTAATCGATATACGTAATAAGGATGAAAAGTCGAGTCGTCAAACTTTACTAAGTTTGGTCAATTGTTTCCAGCCGAGATTGTTGAGGATTTTAAACTTCCTCGACGCGATTCCATGGAATATTTTAATCATTGACAAAATTCCAAATAGGAAAAAAACGAGGAACCGGTAAGAGATAGAAACGTCTAAACTAAAATACTGAAACTCTTAAGCCAAACATTTCAGTTGCCAAGTAATTCAAACACAATTGTGATTTTCTATGAAACTTTCTTGCAGTGTTCAATTACGTTATTCTCTCTCATTTTATGTTGTAAAAAAAACGCTACCTTTATCTCTGCCACGTCTTACATTCGTCCATCGTTTTTTAACAGTTCTCATGATCAAAAAAAAATTCTGTATTATTCCTGGCAAAGTTGGAATTATTCCAGTAATATCTGAGAAACTTCTCGAAACCGTATAGATTTTCCAAACATAGTTCATATTATTTTGCAAGTTATTTTTTAATCGATACTCTGATAAACTAAAAGGTTTTTTTCTTTCTGATTATTCATGACTGAATTGAATTAGACGTGAATATCAAAATGAATTTTCGGAGTTACTTTACCGCGGAAAATCTGATAAACGCCCGGTTTTGAGTTATTGGCTATTTCTGACTAAATCGAACTCAAGTTTAAGGACAAAATTCTAGACCTTTATTAGAAATTAAGGACTAATTTCTGAAGAAGTAATATTTTTTCAGATTTCATTTTGTGTCGCGTGTCTGGAAAAATTTGTATTCTAGGGTGCCGTATTAAAACAAATTTGAATGTATGGAATTCAATGAGATAACGTAAAGTCTGATGAAATCCAGCGACAGAATTTCATAAGAAAATATCTGAACGTAAGAGAAAAAAAAAATCGGACGCCCAAATTAACGAACATTAACCTTGAGATCGTTGACAGGAAATAGCTAATTGTGACATAAACATGTTTCTTAATGTAGATACGAAGATATCATAAGCAACGTTATTCACATAACCGCGGTATTTTAAGAAAACGTGAATAATTCTCTATCTACTCATTATCATCGTTATTGGTTTTTTTTTTTTTTGTTTTCTTTCCCACGCTCATGTTTTTACATTTCGATCAGATGATCCGATGGAAATTAAATTCAAAACCACACTGACCAATACTTGGGAAACGTCTGTATATAATGTTTATACTTCTCCAGAAGTCTGCCAAAACTCAACCCATTGATTTGTTTTTTCTTTATCAATGGTTAGATTGTTGGTTCGAGCAATTGAATCCTGAATGCTTGATCTAGAGGTATGATACGAACCTTCAGAAGTAATAAGGAAAATTCGTACACACAAAATTACCTATAAAGTCAAGTGATAACTGTTTTTTCAGAGTGCCACCAACATATTTTTTCCGTGCTGTAGGATTTTAATAAATTTTTCATTTTTAATTCGAGGTACTCTTGTTGCAGGTGAATACAACTTTCACAGGGTAACGTGAATAAAATGGAAATATAACTTGCCCAGGTCGATGTAAGCCGTGTATATAGTTAGTTGTTAAGAAACGAATAAATCAGCAAGTAAACAACAAATGAAATGGGTTTTTAATTCAAATTATCACACTCGATCCTAAGAAAGATTTAATTCCTCTACGGGAAACGAGTCTCAGATGATGGTGCAAAAAACTGTTTGAAATAATACCACAAGCCAAAAAAAGTTTGTTTATTTACATACATATATTATTTGTATATATGCATTAGGGCACCTCAAAATAATTCTTTTTTTTTCTCTTTGGCTATCCACCTTACGAAACCATAATTAATAACGACGTATTGAACCTCCCGAAAAGAAAGCGCCGTTTGACTTTTTTTAGAGGCTGCGTATTCAATTTACATGTAAAAAATTCAATTCTGACCGTTGGACGGAGATTATCATACCTCGTAAAACAGACGCAACTTTATATGGTAGCGTTTGACAACCAATTCGGCTTCGTTCGAATCGAGGCATCGTGCAAAACGTAGTTTTTTACTTTTAAAAAAATCACTGCCTAGGATAAAGTCACTTCCGCGTATTTGACGAGCATTTTTTGTTTCATTCTCGGTACCGATTTCTCGAAAGGTCAATAACTATGTTTTCCACTCTGTTGAATATCTCCATACAAAGTTCGGTCCATTGCCATGTACGTATAGAGAAATGATAATCTTCATCCAATCATCGGAATTTGATTTTTTTACGTATTATTCAAATGTCAGATACAAAACGTCGATGCAGGAGCGCTAAAAAAAAAAAAAAACATCGCACAGCGGTTTCCTTTCAGGAGATACAATACGATGTTATTAACTATAGTTTCGCAAAGTAGCCGATAGTGGAAGAAAAAAAATTTTTTATTTCGAGTCACCCTACTACACGTATGTATTATTTACAAATAACGTTCGTCTTTTATTTATTTTTTTTTAATCCAATTTATCCTGGCACAACTTCTAACCTCAGTTACAACGTGCAGTTACAGATTTGTTTTCGAACGAGTGCTAATAATAAAAAAAAAATAAATAAAAAAACAATCCGCACCTACGGCACGAACTGGGAGGAAGGAAAAAGAACGGCTCGGAGTTGGAAAAAAAAAAAAAGTTTCGAAAAAATTCTACCTCAGCAACGAAGCGAAACGCGAGATGAAATTCGTAGCAGGGGACTAGTTGCAGCTGCAATATGTGAGCATCGTGTCTAATTAAAGATCGGAGTTACGGCACCTAGGTACGCGCCAAGCGGAAACGCAGGTTCTCCAATTTGTCTCGTCAGAAGAAGAGTTGTGGGCGTCTCTTGACTCCGCACCGCGGTCATGCCTCCTTATGCACGGTGTGATGGGGTTATTCCTTCTCTTTCGCATTTATTAGGCGCAGACAAGCTTGTCCGCGGTTCCTTCTGCACACGTACACTCAATATATTGAACTCTGAAAGATTCAGGGGCACGCCTATTTGGCAGAAGCATGATTCCCGATGAGAACCGTTTGACACGTCGGTAACACGCGCATCGGCGCTGTGTAATATCCGACCCGCTCGTGATCCAGGCGCACGATTTTACCGACCGATTTATCGACGTATCAGACGGTTCTCATTGAATTTCGTGTTTGAGCCCAATAATACGCGGAGTACCTGAATCGGCAAAAATCTGACACGTTGAGTGTATGATCTACGTGTAACTTCGCGTATATTTATAACGATGCTTGCTCCCCACTCGCACTTTTTATTTAGGATGTAAATGAAACGAGTTATGGCGATACGGCGAAGAGCGGATTTCTGTAAACGGCAAGTACTCGGCCAGAAAAATCGTGGACAATCACCGCCAATTAATGTTGAAACCTATTTGTGCCGTTTTTATGAGTGATCAGTGGAAGTTCAGAAAATCAATGCTGTAATTTTTCAATTACATGTACGAGTGACGCTTAGTTTTACATTGCTAGATTAAAAGAAATCTAACCACGATTTACTTTTGTAATGAGTGATTCGGAAGGTGTGGTACTAATCGATTTTTTAATGGGTATGTGTAGGAAAAAATAACGATGAATTGATTTTGTAATATACATACGAGCAGCTTGTGTGTGTAATATGAAGAAACTTAAATGGAACGTTAATATTGTCCTGTGAATAAATAAATATTATAAGAACGTGAGAACAAAAACGATGTTGAATTGAATTTTCTTTATACACATAAGTGAATTTCAAAGGTAATTGGAGTAATACGAATTTTGTAAATTACATGATACGAAATTGATTGACGGTCAATTTTTTTCTTCATTTCTTATTACAGAATTCATTGATTCTCTTTATTGCACATTACAAAAGTAATTAATGATCAGAGTGTTGTCGTTGTCGCCGTTGCTGCTGCTGTTGTTGTTGTTGTTGTTTTAGTGTTAATTCGTACAACGTTGCAGTCGACGCAATTTACGATTTCACGCAATGCGATATGCTTGAATGATAAAAGATATGGACATGCACATGTTTTGCCGCTAATCAATTCTGGGCAATAAGTGAACAACTATACCTATAGATGTGCACGCGTATCCACCTGCGGATTAAACACTGCGGGGTTTGGCCGTAAGCTTTAATGAACTTTTGGTAAACCAGAGGTTCTTTGTAGATTTACCAACTTTAAGGAAAAATGGTGTTATCTCATAGTTTAACGGTCCAGGTGTTGAAAAATGAACAGTTTTTGAGGGCAGAATGATTTTCGGAAGTTATTTCTGAAATGGTTTTCCAAAAACTCGTTGATTCTATATTTTCGCTTTCTAAAAAAATACATTTCGAGTGATTTCTAACAATTTCTAATCGGACGTGTGATTTTTATTAATCTTCAATGCAGGAAGTAATTTTCACCGATTTCCAGTGATTTCCAGATTGCATAGGAACATGGAAAATAGGTTTGAATCGTCTAGAACGCTTGTAACACATTGGAAATCAATGAAAGCAAATTACAAGATAGAAATCAATAAAAGTTAATGAACTCGAATCATTTGCGTTCGCCACAACACTTGCAACTGTTTCTATACGACTTGGGTTCAGCATTCAAGCGATCCGCAGTGATTCCCAATGAGTTTCAGTTACAGACCTCGAATTGATTTCTCGTCTCGATTTCAAAGAACATTTAAGTCGTTCAAATTCCTTCCATTTGCAATTCAATTTCCCACTGTCAAGCCTATTTACCTTCGTTGAGCGAACGGCCCCTCGCACGTAACGTGACTATTGCTCAAAGATATTTTCCATCGGTGCAGCTGTGCGGCGGCGAGCGATTAAATCTAGTAATTAATATACCGATCTAGGAAGCTGGACCACTCGTAGATTACGGAACCTCGCCCATGGACATTAATCAATTTCGGATACGTGATTCAAATTCGAAACGCTTCTGTAAGGTGAAACCGGTAAGTGGATTAGAGATACAAAGGTACACGTGTGTCTAGCCTGCGGTAATTAAGTTATCCTAATTACGTGGCCCGATGTGGTCCGCGGGTTGCGTAATTACATTTAATATACCGGCGTATTATTATGTACACCGGCACGCTGTATATAATGCTGTAACATATTTTTAAACACACCTATGTAACACCCACGCGGTAAGTATCTCGCCCATTACAGGTAGCCATGCGTTTAAATTAATTGGGTAACCCGGAATTATTTCACACCCTACTTACAAGTATAATGCCTTCCCTTTTCCTACTCGCTGTTATTATCTCCTCTAGGAAAAACTTTCCCACATCTATACGTCGAGAAACATCGTACAGAAACTTGCCAATTTAACATTCCATCCAACTTACGCTCATTCTCGATACACTACGTTTGTCAAATTAGGTACATCATTTTTGCCTCTCGTCCATTTCGAGTCTGATATTTTCACGATGGTCAGGGACATGTTTTTTCTACACGACGCTAAAAATAACCGAAAATTTTAATCCCACGGAAGCGGAATCGATTTATTTCGTAAAAATAATGACGCTTGACGCGTGAGAAAATATATTTGAAAATGCTAAGAATATGCATTTTTTTCCGGCTAACCGGTATGTTGATGTGACAATGAATTTTTTCATATCATTTGCCGACGTCTTTGTCATGAACCACGAGCTAGCGTAAAGTCAAAGGCAATGAGTAATTGATCTGAAAAACGTGACTTGAGGATCATTCAAGTATTCTCGCATTGTTTTTTAACTTGCCATAGAACTTCATGATCAACGGATCAACGAATTATTGTATCGTACAGAAATTGCTACGCTCAATGACACAAAATTATTCACTATGCAATAGTTACAGTATTTGCAGATAACGTAACGATATAAATGTTTATCTAATAATTTTTTGCTACTTCAAACGCCTTATTTTGCGACAGTTAAAGCTGGTTCGAATTCTTTCTATTGCCACGGTGAATATTCAGCATTCATCTTTTTTTCTCCAAGGTACTTTTCCTCGTAAAATTCAAATCGAATACAAGAGAACTCTGCTTCAATAATCCGTTCAAAATCGATCAGGAAACTAAAAATTTTCTTAGTACCTACTTCGAATCAAACTCCTCGGCGTTCTCCTGGTTTACCGTTTATAAAAAAATAAGCTAACCGACCTATTGTAAAAGAATCGATGATTGCAGTTCACAATTTCCAGGAGTGAATTTCTCTATCCATAAGCCGAGAACTATAAACTGTTGCAATGGCGAATGCCGGGCACTAAAAATGAGCTGCAATGGTATCGGCTCAACGGAAATGAACCTGCAGCACGTACAGTTACGGCTTGTACTTTGCGGATCATAACTGAACGCTTCTAGGAATAAGTTATTGCCTCAACAACCGCAGGTAATTTATGCGGCATAAACAATTACATTCACACCAATTTAAACGCTCTGTGTAATAAGCTGTTTGTACTTCAACCTGTACTTACATTGCGTTGTAAGAATGCCGTGCGATTTTCCACACACCAAAAACGCCTTCGCAACGATTTATAATTTACTTGAATACGTGCCGACTGTGTATTTTCCGCTCAGCGGAATGTTTAACATCGTTTACTATTTTAACTATAGTAATTTTTTACCATAGCATAAAAAATATACAGCTCTGGGTACGAAATTGAAATGAGTTATGTACCTGCGACCGCAAAATTTTTCCTGGGTTACTGTTATTTTTTGGGGCCATGTCAAAGTTCCGAATTCGAAAAGTTCCGAAAGCGCAGAATCCCGAATTTTTTCGTGGCGAAACTTAAAGTAAAGAAACAAAACTTTGACGAAATATCGAACTTTCGAATCGTCGAAAATCCGACGCACAAAGTTCCAAAAGTGCAAAGTTCCGAAAAGGCGGAATTCCGACAGGACAAAATACCGAAAAGACAAAATTCCAAAAGTGCGAAAAGAATAAGGAGTATAAAACAAGCCATCGTGACACTGTTTTCATGAACACCATTCTGATTTTTTACCTGCACCCGACAAAAATGTAGTAACAATAGATTTTGTGGATGATAAAATTTCCTATCATTTTTATTCGAAACTTTTTTCTGTATAATGCATAGGTTTTTATTTATAGCGCGTCAAACTTTCTTTAACATGGTTATTGCTAAATATATAGTTGATGGTTAATGAAACATTAAAAATGGTGTGAACCAAATTTGTAGTAAATAAAATTTTCGATAAACTTTCTTTCAAGTTTTTTGTTGTATTGGAATTTTTGCTTTTCGGAACTTTGCTCTATCGGAACTTTACTTTTCGAAATCTTGCATTTCGGAACTTTGAGCCGTCGGTTTTCTGGCCATTCGAAACTTTGATGATTCCTCGAAGTTTTGTTTCTTTACTTTAAGTTTCGTCACAAAAAAGTTCGGAATTGTGCGCCTTCGGAACTTTTCAAATTCGGAACTTTAACACCGCCCCATTTTTTGTTACTGAAAAAAATGTAGCGGACAGATTTAATACCCCTGTAATCGGAAAGTTTACTAATCACAACTACGATCACACTAATTCTCTAGCAACACCAATAATATTTGTATCGTTATTAATTTTAAAACTACATTTTTCGATTGTGGTAAAAAATGAAAATATTTAAAGACTGAGCGGTGACCGGAACTAAAAATTTCTCTCAGTGTACCGCTTTTTCTAATTAATTAATTGAAATAGAGTTTGAATCCTCTGTTCCCATAATTCGATAAATTTATTAAAATTTCACCCAGAGTGCAGCGACGAGTTCACAGGTGAAGGTTTTACGAATCGTTCGTACATTCACCGGCATTAAAGCGACGGACAAACGCACGTGACGAAACAACGCGGGGGAAACTTCACCCGGCACAATTGATCCGGAGAAACAATAGTTTTCCGCTTCCATAGACGGAAATAGGATACCTACTCGTAATACACGGCTATGAATTTTTCACTTTTAATTGATATTAATGACGCCCGATTGTCTGCTGAATGAAAAATTACCGCAGGCTTGTCTAATTGACCGGTAACTCGTGTTTTACATTTTTTTTTTATACTCCTCTGACTGGCCTCTGTAGTATATGAAACAAAAAGTACTCGAAATTCAAGCAAAACCTCTAATATTTGTCAATGGTCTGAATTTCTCCGAATATCGACGTCAATTCCGTGACGAAACTGCTTCTACTGATTAATAATTAACGATAATGTGTAAATTTCTCAATACTTATTTCCGTTTCAACGTTGCGCCGCAGTACAGTAATTTTTATCATTAAATATTCATTTCCAAATTTATTTCTAATTGTTTTCGATAGTAAACCATTTCAGTTGATTGGTATAAAGCCGAATGTCAAAATGGTACTTTAATTCCGAAATTCGATCAATTCAACAAACATCCTTTTGTTATAGGTAATAGTTTTTAATCTCATCCAGAAAGATGCGGAAGTCAAAGCAAATCATCTTTGAAATTGGAATCATTGGACTGAATTGAAAAAGAAGGAGAAATTAAATTTAAAAAAATACTTTCTGCAAAATACAATTTGATAGAATCATAATTCTACACCACTGTGTATAATTCTACAACGGAAAAGTTTAGATCAGTATTTGTAGAATGTAAAATTCATGAATCTACTCTTCACTTTGATACTACATTTATCAACACGTTTAGTAAAAATTACTTAAATCTTGATATATCTCATATTTCTTGGAAATGCATTATCAAAACGGATTTTCGAATCCATTTATTCAAAACAATGAGTATTGTTTATCGTTTTTTCTTCAGCAATCTTCAAACGAATTGAAATTGTTCAAATCTTATTAAATTGTTGATATCGTAGCCTGTGCCGTTCGAATTTCCTGAGATTCATTTCCATCACACGCAGAGAAAGGATTTGTTGAATTCATCGAACATGGCGATCGAATATGGCGGGAAAGATTTATTTCGATTAAACCAGAAACGTATTCGGAGACAAAATTTAGGTTATTGAGTAAAGTCACATTTACTTGAATCAAAAAAAAGTTTCTTTCGCCATACATGATCGCCATAAAAGATGTGTTATTTCATTAGAGTTTACAATCATTTTCACAAATGACATTGCCGAAGATTTTTAAACCTGTTGGCTCTCCTTTCCTAACTTTTGATCCAGACGGTCCGGTCGATCCGTCCTTAAAAAGTTTTCCTATCCAGTCGCAGGACGCCTGGTCTCTGACCCGAGTTTGAGCAGCTGGTGCCCATACAATCCTCGACGTACCTACAATACACACACACACCGAATACACAATTACACCCGCCCGGCATATTTCCCGTCGCATTATAAGTGGGTGCAATGCGCGTAGGTTACAGGTTCCGAGAATCGGTTGTACCTACGACTAGAAACGAGGCTGGCCCACAGCAAGCTACACTGAGAAAAGTTTCGTTTGTTACAGTAACTAGAAAACTTCAGTAAAACAGGTATCGTTAAAAAAAACTGTTTGAATATTGTTGGAATTAGGAAAAACGAGGTACGCCTAACCATTTTGCGCTATTGTCGACCCTTTTTTGGTAACCGCAACGCAAAATCAGTTTCTGAGGTTTGCTCTACTTTTTTGGTTAAATAAGGCTTTAACGTCAATTTATTGTTGCGCAAGCATTAAATTTTCGCAACAGTTGCAAGAAAATATAGTAACAGTGATCGTAATGAGGAAGAATAGTAACGGATACTAGACTTTCCGGTAAGAGCTAGAAAACTAATTTTCATTTTCTACCTAGAAGTATATTTTTCGATTGTGGTAAAAAATGAGAATAGTTAAGGACTGAGCGGTAACCGGAACTAAAAATTTCTCTCAGTGTACGTATCCCGAAGAGATGATGAATATCGGCTGCTGATTGAAATCGCGCAACCAGCATGCGGTGTTCGAGTGTCCATGCATCCACGGCCAATCCAGAGTTATGATCATTGGGTTCGAGGGGCGTTGGGCGGGCATTAGTGACGTTCCAGGAAACGAGTGTCTCTTGTGTAGTCGTTTGTTCGTTTTTTTTTTTTTTCAAAACGTTGATCCGCCATTCGCGAGTTACAACAGATACCGAGAGGAAACGGTAAGCACTTGGGACGGAATCGCGCATGCGCGAGTTTAGTCGTACAATTTTCTTGCAGGCTTGCCAACTCAAGCTTTAGCCGTGAAGCCCAGCTTATGCGGGATTTGTAAGTAAGGCGAATTCATCATAAGTCAAGGTGACACCGTCACGTAATCACACACTTTGTGGAACACTTTGAAATTCAAATATATGAAAAGAGACCATTTTTCGTTCATGTGTAAAAAAACTTTACACCGAGTCACCGGGTGAATACCGCAGAGAAAAGGTATAAATATAAATGTTGTTATAAATAATAAATCTATCTTTGAAAGTATAATCACCGAACAGCGAGGCGCAACGCTGAGGGTTTCATAGTGATTCTAAATTTGATCAAAAAACATTAGGATACCAAACGGTGAGAGCAAATATTCAATTTTGAAGCTAAAAAGTGAGGTTATGGTGCATGATTAAGTTAGATTTTCATGAAAGTTAGAAAGAATCCAGGCTCAGCGGCAATGAAATGATTCTCGAATAAGTGTTCTTGGATGAATAACTAAATTAACAAACCGTGGCGCTAATGCCAAAAGGGCTTATACCTCTTTTACGCCCTCTTGGAGTTAGAGAGCTATCTAAAGTCAAAATTTTTTTTACACCCAATTGTTCCGTAGACTTGTTTCCAAATTGAATATTGAAAAAACATTTTAAAGCCAAAAGGGCGTCCATATCTTTTTCCATATTCAGCTTGAAAATAAGTCTACGGAACGATTGAGAATGAAAAAAAATTATGCCCCGTTTTGGTATTCGCACCGCGAAGTATTATCCTCCTTGTTTTGTTGTCTAAAAATGTATTTGATAAGATAACACCTCGGCTACCTTAAACAGATCTCAAATAGCTTATTCAGAGATTCGGATTGGGTAGGAAAACTTTTTATTGTTTACTGATTGATCACTGATTACTGCTACGAGTCATCCAAACAACATAATTTCAATTCGCAACTTGACGGTGAAAAGACAGATTTTTTGAATAAGTTGGCTCCCCTGACCAACGGACGAAAATATTACCGCGGTACGATTTAAACGACCAAAGAATCCGATTCTGCGACAGCCTTCTGCGGAAATGCTAGGGCAATTTTTTTCTTTCTTGTACAAATATTCCAACAAATTTAGCACTGAACACGAAATCTCGTGTCTGAAAATTGATTCAAATACTACACAGGCCTGCGAAATATAGTTTTCAATTTCCCCTTAAAATAATAATGCTTTGTTTTTACGTCTTTAGGTATGTCGAATTAAAATGTAACGCTGTTTTTTTTTACAACACATCGATATTTATTTTTATGCAAGATATGCATATTTACAAAATTATTGCACAATTTTTATGAAAAAGTAAAATGTACTTGACATAAAACTGAATTTTTAGTTATAAAATGAACAGCAGCAGTCTTAAACAAGAATTTAGAGACTAGATTAATAAAAAAGACTTATGATAACTTTTTCCACTTTCTTCAAAACTACTGTTCAATCTTTTTATATCGCACTTACGTAGCTCTAAGTATGCCTAAAATCACCATAAACAACAACTAGTGATGGTAGATGAATATTTAAATGTCAACACTACTAATAAAACATGTGATTAACATAGAAATTGGTATTTGACATTAGTAATACTAAGAAACAGACAAAGTAAAAAAATTTCTCAGAAAATTTACGTGATAGAATTTTATAAACATATTTTTCATACATTCCTAACTAATACCTCTCGAAATTACTACTCAGCTTTATCAGGGGAAAACCATCGCAGGCCTGTGCTATCAAAGATTAGTTATGAATTTACACGATTGTCGAATACTTATAAAGAATTTCGATAGCATCTAACTAACCGTGAATTTCAGTCGAATATAACTGTTGAAGGAGAAATCGCATGTATGAACCTTGAATTTTAGTCGACTTCAATTTCGAATGGAACTCATCCGCTACGATGAAATTTGGTGCGTGAAATATTGGATGTAGATAGAAAAGCCGTTACTACAAGTTTATTTTTCGAATCTACTTACAGCTCCTATAACACAAATATGCAGCGTCTATAGACAATGTATATCGTATGTATTTATTGAAAGTATGTAAATTAGTGTTGAAAGGAGATGTAGAAGCCTGGGGATAAAATAAAGGCAGGCTAAAAGAAATTTTTACTTGTGGTTTCTTTCCAATCCTGGAATGTTTTCTTTTTTTTTTTTTTTTAATGAAAATTAATTTTTTAAATAAAAATATAGTTCCGGGTACGAAATAAAGATGCGTTTTGTAACTGTAACCAGAAAATGACTAACTTTGTCCCTTTATCGAAAAATCTTCTTCCGGCAATTAGATATCTCTGCAGGCAAAAATCTTACCTGAAACAGAAGAATTGAAAAAGAAGGTCATTTAATAAATAGAAATTAGGTGCGTCAAGAAAAATTGCTGGTTATAGTTACTATGCGATATTTAATAGTTCAAATTTTTTTCCATAACCTGATTTTCACCAAAGCCTTGTTTAACTGAAAACCAATAGATTTGGTGTTGCAGTGACCAATAAAAGCAGCATTGATTACTGTATAATAACATTCAATAGTTAATTAATTAAACCACATTTTCCCGTCAAACGAATGATATTCTATACAATAATCATTTTATACTGAAATCTTCTAGTAACCATCAGTAAAATTAACCAGATAAAAAATTTCGGAATGTAATGAAAACAGAAATCGAGGATGTTTCAAAGATATTTTCTTCCTTTTTTCACGCTTTTCAGTTCTTGCTATCGAAAATGATGAGAAATGAATATCGAAGAAAACTTATCACAACAATAATTAATGTTTGTATACAATTGTTATAACAATTGTTCATCCTAGTATTTTTGAAATTAGTATTGAAATTTAACAACAGCTATAACATTCGATTTTCTTTTTTTTTTTTCGGAGTAAAAATTGTAGCAAAAAATCAAACTTATTCCCGCGTTGGATTACGAGGCAAGGTTTTGCGAGGCTTGATTTCTTGCGATGAAAAATCTGTACAAAGATTTCCGCTAAAAATCCAAAAGTACTAGTCTGGAAAGAAAAAGGTGAAAAATTGCGCATGAAAAATAAAAAAAATTAACCCAAGGAGAGGAAGAAAAATGCCCGGAAATCCGCGATTAAGAGATTATAACGACGGTGAAATATGGTCGATGTACATTCGGATGTTCAGTCTGCGTGTTTCTGATCGTGTTAACCGGTTTCCGTATAATTCTCACGTGTCATTGGACGCAGCTTGGTGTGCGTAGGATCTGTAAGGCCTAAGTACGCACGACGACTCGACATGTGCAACGGCAGAAGGCTGCAAGACGATGTGAAGGAGGATGAGGAGGATGAGGAGGATGAGGAGGAGGAAAGAAGCAGCATGCCGTATTTTATTTATAGATATTGCATGACTTCATATATATATAAAGAGCAAGAGCCGTGCCGATCATCATTTGCAAATTAAAAGCTCGGAGAGTGATATCCGCGATTTACATTTAAATTGAATAAATGAAAATATGACCGGCGATGATTGTACCGTCCATGCACGGGCAATTATTTATTACTGATTGTGAACCTCGCCCATTAGCTGAGAAGAAACGATGATGTGCGCATGCGTGATCATGCGACGATCGATGCGGAGGAATTCGATTTGAAATGTCTAGCGACTTTAAGATCGTCGGTTGAAAATTTCAGGGGAGAAATTAGAAGCGAATTAGAAGCGAATCGTGTTCAACTCCTTTCTTCGCACGATTATTTTCCAAACAACATTCGCTGGCAATATTTGCGATTCACAGTTACATGCACCGATGAACGGATAGGAATTATTTATCAAAATATCGAACGATGAGACAAATAATTTATTTTCAAACATTTTTACTTCATCGATGTCGAATCATTTTTTCCCTTTTCGTAAAGAGGTTGATCAGACGTAATACGATACTTTGCACTAAGGATCTTATCACGATGAGGCCGAGTATTTATCGAATTAGTATTTATATATAAGTATAAATTAGTATAGTCAGCTACGAAGATTCTCCTAAAAATATGAAAATACGAAGATCTGGAATTAGAAATGCAAGCTTGAATATCGATGCTTCGTTTCGAAACGCTTCGAAATTGTTGAAAATCTAGCAGATTCGTTAGATTTAACTACACGATGGCTATTTTTATTCGGAAAACTGTTTTTTCCGAAGTCATTCGGACAGTTCAATGTTGCCATTTGTTAATCATAATGTTGAAGAATAAAATATTCAAAGATATCAACGAGCCATAAAAAAAACGCGTTCCAGAAAATTTCGATATTTAAACTTTTGTTAACACACTGAGAAAAACTTCATTTGTTAAAATAACTAGAAAAATTCAGTAAAACAGGTATCGTTAGAAAAACTGTTTGAATATTGTTGGAATTACGAAAAACGACGTACGCGTTACCATTTTGCGCTATCGTCGATCCTTTTTTGGCAATGGCAACGGAAAATCAGTTTTTTCGGTTTACTCTACTTTTTTAGTTAAACAAGGCTTTTAACGTCAATTTATATTTGCACAAGCATTAAATTTTCGCAACAGTTACAAGAAAATCTAGTAACAGTGATCGTAATGAGAAAGAATAGTGACGGATACCAGACTTTATGAGAACAGCTGCAAAACTAATTTTCATTTTATACCTAGAACTAAATTTTTCGATTGTGGTAAAAAACAAAAACAGTTAAGGACTGAGCGATAACCGGAACTAAAATTTTCTCTAAGTGGCAAGTCAATTATCTTTCATTCTTGTACTTTCAGAGGGATCCTCGTAGTTTTATACAACAATAATCATTCGTAAATACCGAATGTCATTTACGATTATCTCCAGGTAAAATTAAATTGAAAGGTATGGATTTTTGGCCGACCAGCCTCCTCAAACCAACGAGTAAATTAATCTCGGCGATCCTCGTAACGTCTCGACGCTCAACACGCGCATACATGGATGTTATTATACTTCGTATAATGTATTATTTATTTTATAGAATTATACTACATGTATATATATACATATGAGGTATTCCATGCCAACTGAGAGGACATTTTCCCTGATCCCCGCCAATTTGCTTCATTATTTTTTATACGATTCTACAACCTAAAAAAACGCACTCACCATTTTTTTCAGATTTTTCGTCTTAACCATTCTTTTTTAAAAAATATTACAAACATAACATATGTTTTGTATACGTACAAAATAAGAAAAATTATCCCTCTGAAATAATACTTAAAAAATACAAATAATCAATTCTCCACTCTGAACAATGGTTCAAAATGTTTGTTTTGGGACCCAGAAATTATGTGAATTTTTGTAAAACAAAATAAAAAATGGCGTTTTTTTCAGGACCGTAAAGGATTTGTAACATTTTTTAAAAAAGAATGTTTAAGATGAAAAATCTGAAAAAAATGGTGAGCGCTTTTTTTAGGTTGTAGAATCGTATAAAAAATAATGAATCAAATTGGCGAGGGTCAGGGAAAATGTCCTCTCAGTTGGCATGGAATACCTCATATATATAGAAAGGGGCGTCGTTGCGTACGGATTATTATTATTATGCCTGGAGATCTCAGAAAACACGTTGAACCCAAGTCGTATAACGTAGGCACGCCGAGAGGCTAAGTACGCTAATTAAATGCGAATCCACTAATTGCAAGAAAAATGGCCGCGGCTGGGCGTTGCCGTGCAGGCGGCATAATCAATACCGGAACCCTTGGAGAGGCGTCACGTGACAAAATGAGTATATAATAGCTGTTGCCAACCACGAACCGCGGGTAAGCACCCCCGTAGTTTCGTCGCGATATCCGTTTTTCGATATTTAATCGCACCTTTCCACGAGATTTAACTAATTTCCTTGTAATCCCAACAATTACAAACCGACACGCGTTTCGCTAAAATTTTCCAGCGACGATAAATTGCATGAAATTCATATCTGTACGCAGGTAGGAGATCAAAAATAACGTGAAGAATATTGACTTTTCAAAAGGAATTTACAAGGGACCGAAAAACTCGATTCAAAAATGAAATTTTGTTCGTGATTATTTTTTGAAGATTATTCTGCTGTTGACTGATTTTTCCTTGCAATTTTATTACTGATGTGATTTTTCTTGTGCAAATATACGGAGAAGTATTAAATTTTTCTCGGACTTATCGGCTTGTATATTTAATCTGATGAAATTCCGAAACTCAACTTTACTTGTAAATTTAAGCCGATTGGATTACACCGGTGAACATGAATTTTGGGTTTAGGTTTTCGATGTCGAATTTTGATTTCTTTCACGTAACTAGTACGAGAAAAAATTTTTAAGAAAAATTGCCTATTTTCTCAAACATTTATTGTTAATAACAATTAAACAAATTTCAGTTTTGCATTTAAATTACTTTGATTAAAAAATTCCAATTTCAAAGTTTAATCGTTATTTACAATAAATGTTTGAGGAAAATAGGTAATTTTTTTTTAAATCCGAAATATTGTTTCGATTTCTACGAAAGCAAACTTAATCTAATAAAACTGTTCTTTCTTTTATTAGTTACGTGGAAGAAACAAGAATTTGACATCCAGAACACAAACTCAAAAATCGTGTTATCCGGTGTTATTTATGAACGTCAGAAAGACGAAAGAAAACTTTATAAGTAATAAATGAAGCTTTGTATTATTATTCGATGTATAAAATCAAAATTTATTTATTTAAATATCGACTTAAGAAGAATTAATTTCCTGTTCGATCTGTGTTATTAAACGTTATTTTATTTCAACGTAAATTTTATAATACAACGATACGTTAATCATATACACGTAAAATTTTCATACAAAGCAAACTTGTTTTAGTTTTGATTAAAAAAAAATAAAAGAAAGTAAACCACTGGAAACCCATTAACGAACATTACTGTACAATTTTCATGTTCCATTGCACGAAACTTACGCTGTAGATGTACTTTCACTTTTCATTATCAATACGGCGTTTATCCTTACGTGAGATATCTTTGGACTGTTTTACTTCGATCTTCAGAAAAGGTCTGCTATATTCTCCCTTTTACATTTCGATTCACGCAAGGGTTACAACATCGCTGTAAAACAAGAATTACAGAGACGATGGAACAAAGAAGCCGGAGGGAATAAAAGGGAAATGCGAAGCTGGAAAAGGAAGACAAGTTCACGCCTCTTCGTCGCTCACGGTGCCTCAAGACTTTGGATAATGCTTGAGAATGAACAAAAAATGAGACATAAGAGCGGGGGAAAAAAACACTCTGCGTACGTACTTTGTATGAAGGTAAAAAATAAGAAAGAAGAACGTGGAAAAAGGAGGAAGGAGGACGGAGCTGGAAGGGAGCAAAAAGAGCGGGCGCAATATCTCCTTATATTAACGCCTCGCGGGCATATATGCTGGGATATTAATTATAGCGTCCCTGCAGCGATAATGAAGTACAAGTAGAAAGATCAGAAGTAAATAGAACAAAAACAAACGAGCGCAGAATGCAGGCGGCGTTGAAAATGCAGCAGAGAAGATAACCTCGTGAAATAATTTGCATCATTTGCAGCAAACTCGCGATATATATTAATTTTTGATAGATACACAGTGGCATAAAATTTATTCCGGATTTATTTGAAACGAAAATATTATCTATTTGAATACAAGTCTGTTGAATGATTTACTTATCAGGAGCGTAATTGTTTTTCATTCAATTGGAACGAAAGATTTCATCGCGATAAATTTTTGTTTCAAAGAAGCATATTAAAATATAGGTAATTTTTCTTTGCTATCGGACGATCCGTAATTTTTTGATTTTTATTTTATTCATTTGCGATTTTGTAAGGCTGATTGGGCTGAATGAAAATTCAGCTGAACAAAGAACGATCGTTCAAAAAATCTCCAACCATGCGATTTTCGCCGATTATTGTAAATACGAACGAAGAAATATCGTTACTACGCTATAAAAATGAACCTGTGCAAATTCAAACAAAACAAGCTAAGATATAAATAATTTGAGATGAGTTTTCAGATGATTAGAATGTTCGACATGATTAAATTCTAATATTTTTCGTGCAACTTCAATGTTTTTGGGCTTATTGTGTTAACGTTTATTGAAATCGCACATTTCTTGAATCGTCTTCGAAAAATTTGTAACGATCTGGTGCGCCGGCAAAGTGAACCCAAATACATTAGAATGGGACCAAAAGTACCAAAGTTGAATTATTTCACACGTTCCGATTACAAAACTTTTCATCTGAGCATTTCCTGTTCGAATTTTCTCAGAATTATTTCTATTAGTCAGCAGTGATAATATTTCATTCGAGTCCATGCTCGTCGGCACGAATAAAATTTATACCAAAAACTTTCGAATGAATGAAATACAAACCTAAAACTCGCGATAAGAATTCGGACCGTCGGATGTATATTTATTGACAGACACGGTTCTTCGCAATTCTTCATTCACTCAGCAATTCGGCAATGTTGACCAATAAATTGCATCACGTTTAGGCGTGATAAGACGTTGTCGTGATATTTCGTAAATGAACCGTAAAAATTCGAACGATAGATTTGATCCGAAAATAAATTGTACCTACATGAAATTTTTATTTATGAAACTTCGAAAAACAAGAACGGAATACATCATAATTTATTATCATCCACCGTGGACAGAGGCAGGTTTCGCATAAAATTTTGATTCCTAAGTCACAGAACCTGAAAAAATAACGAGCGTCAAGTTTTTCCATATCACAAAAAAAAAAAAAAAAATCTTCGAAAATGTGGAAGTACGATATGATCTGTGGAAATATCAGCAGAAGAGAATGATTATTGACCTGAAACTGTGTTCACCGCGCAAAATCTCTGTGCAGTCCTTTGACGCAGCTTCGAACACACACACACACACACACCCATATATATATACACATGCATATCTACACGCATATAATAAAAGGCAAGGACTGAAGAGGGTAAAAAGAGACGGTTAAAAAATCTCCGATTTTGCAGAGTGGTTGGGATCTACACCCCCTCGCGAATACAGCGTATAACGTGGCTTGAAATCACGGGTGCTGGGGCAGCGAAACAAAGGGATCAGTCCTCTAGCGGAGCCAGCGCCACCAAAGACCTAAAGTATGGACTGCGGGTGAGAGGCGAAAAACACAGAGAACCAGAGTATGATGTATGGTGACCCCTGCACTGAGAGAAATTTTTAGTTCCGGTTAGAGTTCGGTCCTTGACGATTTACATTTTTTAACACGATCGAAAAATATAGTTCTAGGTACAAAGTGAAAATTAGTTTTCCAGCTGTTACCGGAAAGTCTAGTATCCGTTACTATTCTTTCTCATTACGATCGCTCTTACTATATTTTCTTGTAACTGTTGCGAAAATTTAACGCTTGTGCAACAATAAATTGACGTTAAGGCCCTTTTCAACTAAAATAGTAGAGTAAACCGAAGAAACTGATTTTTCGTTGCAATTACCGAAAAAGGATCGCCAATAGCGCAAAATTGTTACGTGTACCTCGTTTCTCGTAATTCCAAGAATATTTAAACAGTTTTTTTAACGATACCTGTTTTACCGAATTTTTATAGTTACTGTAACAAATGAAATTTTTCTCAGTGTAGTTCTGTTTCTTTCTACACAAAACACGGGATTAATTTCCTTGTACGATTCCGGTCGTAAGGGTTTGCAAAATTTTAACCTCAAATTGGATGAGGAAATATGTAGCTGAATTGCAAACTATGATATCACGTCCTTAGTCCGAACGTATTTTTACATCTAGACGAATTCATGAATCACATGTAAATAAACTTGGATCAAAGTATCGATTTTTTTACAGTTTCTATATGTTACAGTACGTGGCTGGGATGCGAAAATTCTGCAAGCTTTATACCTCTGGTTTTATACCGCTTAAAAGAAACGCATTGATTTTTACATTTTTTACAGCCGAAAAATAATTATGATCCAAGTTGGTTTTACTGTAGAAAAATCTCTCTCTTTCGATCATCGAATCTGTTCTATAGGCTAGATTCTCAGTAACTACGAAAAATACACTTTATTAACAAGAAGATGAAAAACCGTTTTTCCACGATGTTCCCAAAATTCAGCAGATCGAAATTTTTCACATCGTAAAATAATATTTTTGGAAGGATGCTGGAAATTGAATCATTGTGCAGGAGCTCATATACTTGATTTTAAAAAGCACAACATTTTTCATGTCTCAGCGAAATATTTCTCCGTCATTTACACACTTAGCAAAATAACCTAACTTGACGAACGTTTCTGAAACTTGCCCAGCTACAAATATCGTTAAAAAAAAGTACGATACTTCTTAAAATCAACTGTAGCTCAGGCTGAAATGATCCAATCACAAGCACCTTGCCGGAAAAGAAACTTTAGTTCTATTCTAAAAATCATCGAGCACCTAGATGAAATGTAGAACTCGAGATAAAATTTGGAAATCTTCGAAGGTAGAACGGATTTATGCAAAGTTGAAAAAAAAAAAAGAAATCGTTTAACACGTTTCCTCTCCTGAACTGTAAAAGCTGGAGTTCTGAAATTTAAAGGAATTTTGCATGTCAGTACACGAAAAAAAGATATTAAAATTTCGGCAAAATGGATAATTTGGCGCCGAATAGTCAAGGGATAATCAGTGGAATGGATCGTACGATAGAAAATCAACGGCAACTGCAGTTCGTACTTCACCTCTTTCAGCGCCGCCACGGCGCTCATGCGCAGTTAAGTTCGTTAGGTTAGGTTAGGTTTGGCCGCGTATCGACGCGCGGTAAAGGCAAGCAGCCATCATGACGAGGGTGTGACGAGGGGTGTAAACCCGGGACTTGTTTCCCTGGTAACGGTTCTCCGTTCGTCAGCAGGATTCAAAAACCGTAACAGAATTGGGCGGGGCGCTTCGCCGCAAAGCACCGAAAAACCGGAAGTTCGTGGGTCCCGAATCTTGCGACGCCCGCAGCTCAACGCCCAGCTAGAATCCATCGCTTAAGTGTCGGCCGCCTTCTTCTACTTCCTCGCCAGATTATTAAGGGACGAAGAAAAAGGCCGGGAAAGAAAGAGACACGAAGGAGCACATCTTTTGTACAATCTGATTCAGGCTGTAATTTGAAAGTCGATTTCTTTCAAAAATTCTTTGCGCTATTCTCTTTCAATGAGAATAATTTACTGAACATGCATGGTACAACGGAGTATTTGAATAATTTTATTACAATGCCAAGTAAACTACGATGCAAATTATTGCTGGCGAATGCAGATCGAAATGAATAATGATTTGCAAGTAGCAAAACAAGTCTTATGTCTATATAAAGTTCTGTTCTTTTGGAGATGGCTTCCATTTTTTTTTTTTTTTTTTTTTTTATGGCCACTAGTCATTTTGATCTGGAGTTTCTTTTTCTAATTCTAATTCTTTTGCCTTTTGGCTATGTCCAATGACGAGACACCAATCCCATTGTCATTGTAATTTGCTCTCAGACGCTTTTTCCAGACACGAATTGTGGTTGCAAATTTCAAATGTGTTCAGATTTTTTCGTACAACGAATAGACAGACAGCATCTTGACCGAGTGTTATTAGCTGTTCTTTGGAAACTCCTGAACTTCGGAACAAATTCTTACGATACGAAGGTTCATTTCAGAGATCTACAAATCGAACGAACCACAAAAAAGTTTCTTTTCAATAACATCTATTTAAGGAGAAATAAACAAACTGCATTGACTCAACTCTCAATAAAATCTCAGCAATTCGTGCCTGCAGGAACCATAGTGAGATTCCTAATGATTATTAATAATTGTAACTATTTATTTCATGTAACTTCCTGGAGGCGCAAGTTGAATTCGAATCCAAGAGTGAACTTCCCAAAATGAGAGCTTTTGAACAACAAAATAAGTAGCCAGTAGAAACTTGAATGTAAAAAAAAAAAAGTCCTAGAGGGTAAATAAAGCAAAAATAAATGTCTTTAAGACGATGAAAATACAAATTTGACTCATGGATCCATGTACAATGTACATGTATTCAATAAGTTTTTAATGCTATACGTCACAAGGAAGGAAAGTCCGTTGCCTATTTCCATGAAGTTCTGTCCCACGGATACTGTCCCAATACACGCTGAGTATATTCGATTACAATACAGTGCAAAAGCACATTCGACTCATGATCCCCGAATTTCCAGCAATGGGCGATTGACGGAACGTTGATGCTGATAACGGTGAAGAATTCCGAAATCCATGGGCGGAGAGACGGAGAATCGATCGCTGGATGAATTCCCCATCTCCCTCCTTTCCCCGGTCCCTCTTTGCTCGTCATTAAGGCGAGGAGCTCGCGTACCGCGCCAAGTTGCCCCGCCGCTTCAGGTCGCGCAATTAAAAAAGTGAAAAGTAGGGTACGCCAGTTTCGCAGGCGTCCGCCATTGATTCCGTCAGTCTCGACGAGCCCCGTCCCCCGATTCTGCAAATGCAGATGTAGGTATTCATACCCAGGGAGCCCACGAAGAGTGGCGGTCGCCATGACGACCGGGATCAGATTCACTTTCGCGCACCCCTAGGGATCAACTTCCCTCCGTCACATGTACCCTGTACGTGTAATGTACCGTGCATCCAGACCGCCCGCCAGCTTCCTGTTGCCCCGCCCAACCGACCATGAAGAATACGTATAATCCATTTCAGGGAGCATCGAGTGGGTGGGTTTCAGGCACTGATGTTCGTGGCTATGAGTGTGTTGAGTGAGTTTACGCATGGCGCTGGTCTTACGCAGGTGCAATGCGCATGACCCGCGACTCAGGCCGCCATTCCTTATTCCCCTGGTATAGATTCCTTCAACTGGGTAAAAGTATAATACCTACTCGAGATGATTTCTCTTGGGGTGAACTTTGATGTCTGGGAATACGTTCAGTGGATACGGTACGCTTTTGGCATTCGACTTGTGGAGGATCGAAGTTAGAATGGTACCTTGTTTCGGTCTTACCCTTATTTGGAAATTATGGATATCAGGAAAACATTTGTATAATCTGGTGAAAAAACATTCCGACTCCAAGTAAGGAAGTTTTCTTTTTGCGAAAGCACAGTACTTCCATTTGTAGTAAAGTATGATGTATCTGATGCATCTGATGCTTTGATGCATCTGAGACTTTAGTAGTAGCGTTCTGAGGTATGTCTACTTATAGGCTGCAACTGCAGACTCGACGTGTCTACCTCCACATATGACTGCGGGTCTAACATCAAAATCTGCATTATTCAAAATCTTACATAAGTCTGTTGTCAGATGGCAAAAAGTTACTGTCAGGAAGGACTCTGTACTGACTCTGTGGAGAAACCTCCCGCATTCTTCTCAATTTTGATGCATCTGAAGACGACGCTAGTAGGGTTGTTCACAAACATCATTCTAAGACGGGGTTATCCGTTGAAAATGTTACCATCACCATAAAAGTAGTAAAATCTATACTTGGTATCCAAGTGAGGAAGGTTTCCGTTTAGTAAACACAAAACTTTCGCTGAAAGATGAATATATGGTACCCATCAACTGTCCACAAAATCCTTTAAAAATATCATCGTGGTCTTTAAAATGGGAAAAAACCACTTGGAATTTAATCTTTTCAGAGGCATAATATATCTACTGAATGGAATTTGATGAAGTTTGGTTCAGGGGGATTTTTTGGATCACTGATCACGGATCAATCATCAGAATTTCGATTTCATGGCTGTCCACAGACAAATTGCCCATTTTTTGTTACTACGGTAATCTAGAATTGGATTATTATTTTTTTCTTTATTTTTTTTCTTTGTAGTTCAATCTATTTTTCATAACATATCGTAAATATTAGCTTTCTGAAAACCACGTCAACTCTCTCAGAATTACCCAAAGCTATCGATGTGTACGTTGGAATGTACTAGCTCCATTTTTCGTAGTTTCTTTCTGTCGTTTTTGAAGTTTCGGTAGCCAAATGATTGAGTAATTCATCCGTGGACAGCCATGAAATCGCAATCTCTATGATGGATTCGTGATCGGTGATCAAAGAAATCATCTCATATTATATTTCATCGAAATCAGTTCAGCAGATTCGACTTCGAATGAAAATTCTCATGACGAATTCGTAATGATCCATTGAAAATACCCTCCTGTACCAAATTTCATAGGAATCCGAAAACATTTCTACTAAATGTTTCGTTTTTTCCTAGTTCATAAATTTTTTTAGGGGACATTATAAACTTTTTTCGTCATCAAGCAATTTAATGCATAAAGAAACACATTCTTCAACCTTCAATTGCTGATATCGATTGCTAAATTAGCAATAAAAAAAAAAGAAAAAAACAATTCGTTATGTTTATTAACTATCTTGAAGTCTCAAAAGCTTAAAACCTCGATTCTTATTGCTTCATTTGCAGAAAAAATTTGTAAAAACCGCATAGAACGACGTGTCATGCTCGGAATGTCACTGCCCGCAAAGGATTAAGTAGAGAAAACTCCTTTTCAGGAAACACGATACCCACTTCTACTGGAACAAATACATGGTACGTAAAAGTTGTGCACAGACTTCATTGAAAGTCTATAGAACCATAAAAATGGTACAAACTACAATTCAGATATCATAAATCAAGGTTGAGATTCTATACAACCATGCATCATTTAGTATATATCAATAATACTAAGCACGAAGATGAATGAAAAATCCGCTTTGACTCGAATCTCAATAAAATCCGAGCAATGGAAGTCTGCAGAAAAAATATTGAAATTTGCAATAAATATTGAAACCATTTAATTTATCGAAAATTAGAGAGATGGTACGTCAGATTTGAATCGAAGTGCAGTGGCATTTACTCGAGTCTCTGAGAGTACATTGCCCAAGTGAATTTCCAATCAACTCGAATTAGCTAGAATGAATCCAATTCTCGCCTTGCCCTTTGACGAAACACATATTTATTTGAATTGAGGAAATTGTTTGTTGAGTGACTTGCGTGAAGTATTTAATTGTACAATGAAGCCGTATGTACTTACGACAAAATAATTCATTCAAAAAATCATTGGATTCTCAGTGTCGCAACGAAATGCTCAGTTGATTCAGAGTTATTCCATTTATTTCAGTGAAAAAAAAGTCCTTCAATCGTAACGATTTGGTGAAAACACTAAATTTCTTTACTGAATCCTGCTTCTTTTACTACCGGCAAGGCCTTTTAGTACTGTCCATATAATATGCTGTCATAATCCAAGCTGGTCACATTGTCCGTACACTTCATCGCGGCTGCTGGACAAGGTGGAGTTGAATAAATGGCGTTAATCACATGTCACGCAGGTAAGTATACCGTACTTACAAGCCACTGTGCGTACCCAAGCTCAGGGATTCATTGTCAGCGTATAATATACGCGAAAGTATCTCGCATTCGGTAACCTGTGGCTACCAAAGTCCGACCCTTACTTCCCGCTACTACTTGCCTTCACTGCCTCTGGCAGCTTGAATGCTTCGTTAAAACAAAGCTTTATCGTTTTGGAAAATTCCGATAATGAACTTCAACACTTCGTAGAACTTTAAATAAGACTTGATTGAAGTTCACTTGATTTCATAAGACTTCGTGTGATCAATGAGGTATCAAAGAGTGAACGAAGTTGGGGGTCAATATTTTTAAAAAAATGACATGATTCCAAGTCATTTTACGGTATTTTCTGTTGAATGGAGTGTTGAATATTAGATGGGTCTTTGTCTGATTCGAACATGTTTCACAAGACTTCGGTGGATTTCATGATATTGAACTATAACACAAGACACTAAAAAATGCGCAGAGAGTAAAAATCGCTGGATAACTGGCTTCAAGAATAACTCATCCGTCAATTGAATCAGTCATTGACTTGTTTCTGATCATTTACTAACGCATTCACCGTGTGGTTCAGGAAAACTCACATTGCTCATCCGTTAATAGGAAAGCAAACAACGTTTAACCCAACACCAAACTATAACATGTTTGCACTGCATTCTTACATGTCAAACGGAACATTAAATGATGATCAGTAAATTTGTCACTGATTAGTGTATACATACTTGAGAGATCGGCTTCTCATTGAAATGAGCAATAGCTCCAAATCAGTTTACAAATATTTAATTAACATTAGTAATCCAACGATTGAAACATCTACTTTAATTAATTGCATAATACTCACTGCCATAAAACCAGAGATTCGGTGGATTCTATAAAATCACGATATACGACTAACCGAATTGTTTGTAGAAGCATAATACATCTGTCACTCAACTAACGATCATTTGATAGGTTCCGACTAAAATTTGCAGTAGATAACTAAACGATTTGCTGAGGCCACGTAAATGTTTGATCGAATTTTAATAACTCGAGCAAGTTCCGATCGATTGGATCAATTTTTTCGAACAAGTCGGATAACGATGGATATAACGTGCAGGCGCAAAATTGTGCAAGCCGAGCCCTTTCTTCGCTCCATCTCCGTTTCTGGTTCTCCTGTAACTCTTCTCGTTCTTATTTGTTTTATTTTTTTCCTTCTTCATCTCCCTTGACGATTATCAGCGCAAGGTACAGCGGAGAGGTGAACGCGTGACCGAAGACCGTGTTAAGTGTGGACGATTAAGATTCGCCGAGTTCGACTACCGGTGCGGCGGCCGGAGTGCCGAGCCAAAGCCACGACATCGTCAAGGCGCGACACCGTCCTCGAAAACCAAGAAGAAACCCGTCAAGCAAGTTCCTTCTCTGGCGGGCGCTTTTTCCGGTTCCTGGTTCCTTGTTCTCGGCGGTATGTATTCACATTTACTTGTGTGCGTGTATAGAAGAAGAAGAAGAAAGAAAGAGAGAATACGAGGCACCGTATCTTTTGCCATCCTAAGAAATTCAAACCTCGACGCTACGGCGTACGGAGAATTTAATATTCCTGATCTTACATCTCTTTTAATCGAATTCTTTCAATGGTGTGATCATCAATTTCAATATGTCATTAAATTAACCGCCATCAACTAAGAACAATCCTCCAAATGTGATTATAGCGATTGGACCAATGTTCGATAGTGAATTATCGTTCACCAATGGTTGGTTATATCATAAGATTTGGATGGATGTACAAGTGCCTTAAATCAGTTGCAAACGTTTCTCACCGTGTCGTTTGCACTCGTACTGCGAAATTATCATTCAACAATTCGGTCGTTATTATAGTAATTCGGCAGATTGTTTTTGTTGGCAACAATCACCAGCAACAGCAATTGGTATTGATAACAATTCACGTTCACATCGGTACAATCATTCCGAATGATTTCCTCAATAGTTACGAACAATAAAATTACTACTCAACAACCGTCACTGTAACTTGGCAGACTGTTATGTTAGCGACAGTGACCAGTTATAATAGAAATTATTGGTAACAATTGCTTTTGACATCAGTACAATCGATCCAAATGGTTTTCTCAACATTGTTCGAACAGTAAAATCACTGATCAACAATTGTCACCGTAACGTTTGCAAAAGTGACCAATGACCGCAGGCCAGTGGTAATGCCAATAACAATTGCTGTTGACATCTATACAACTATACCAAATGGTTTCTTTAATAATTAGTAAAAAAAACATATTAATATAACATTGACCACGAAATAGTACAATACACTGAGAAAAATTTCATTTGTTACAGTAACTAGAAAAATTTGGTAAAACAGGTATCGTTAAAAAAAAAACTGTTTTAATATTGTTGGAATTACGAAAAACGAGGTACGCGTAGCCATTTTGCGCTATTGTCGATCCTTTTTTGGTAATTGCAACGCAAGATCAGTTACTTCGGTTTACTCTACTTTTTTAGTTAAACAAGCCTTTAACGTCAATTTATTGTTGCACAAGCATTAAATTTTCGCAACAGTTTCAAGAAAATATAGTAACAGTGATCGTAATGAGAAAGAATAGTAACGGATACTAGAATTTCTGGAAGTAACTACAAAACTAATTTTCCTTTTCTACCGGAACTAAAATTTCTCTCAGTGTTTGTCCAATTTTCGGCGCAGACCGTTCGACTGTTTCAAAGAACTGTATAATTATTTTCAATGGACAAAACAGTACTTTCGAACTTTTTACTATCAAGCTTTCGCGCAATCGCGAGGAAAAAAGGTTTTTTTCTAATACAGCGTCTTTCTTGCGTGACCTTCGTTTGTTACCATCCTCTTGCATGGTAAGAAACTGCAGCGTATTTCTGCAGAATGAGTTTTAGGATGTCGAGACGGGTTTTACCCAAGTTTCGTAGGCCGAGTTGCGCTTTGGCGCAAAAGTTGAGAGCTCAGCTCGCAAGCCCCAACTCGAAAATAATTGGATCGGGACAATTAGAGAACAGCGAGTCTCGCGCTACAGCTCTTGCGGCGTTATTCCGCCCGCTCTAATGGAATCGCTCTTCACTCTCCATACAGCCATCCCTTCTCTCTCCTGCCTCCCCTGGGGCTATAAGAGAATGATAAGTTTCCAAGGTTTCACTTTCTTTTTCAGTGCGAGTATGATTCCGCCTCGAAAGACACTTTGACATCAACGTGTGATGCGATCCTAACGAGACTCGGCCTTAGAAATGCATTTATATACACAGTTCATCTATTCAGCTATTCACTTTATTCTGGAACATTGAGGCGATCTTATGCGAAATGAAAACTTGCGTTGAATGTCGTGAAACCATTACTCAGAAATCCAAGAAGTACTATGTTGAATTCACTGGGTTTCAACCGAAAAAACCACCTCAAAAAACGCAGTATAAAACAAATGTTTTTTTCCTCTTTTGATATTGCTTTTTAAAAATGACGAAAAGCATATATTTTTAGATTATATGAGTTTATGCATTGAAAAAACGATAAGGTAAACGACTGACCGTGAAATAGTACCTTACAGTAACTATATTTGAAAGTAATAAACATGAGCGTGAACTCTTTCATAGTATTTTCTGAACACCTATTAGACGAAAACTGTAGGAGCGTATTTGCAGAAACCCCAAATTGTTTACAGTGTGATTTGATCCATACACTAAAATATTGATCAACAGTTAATAAAATAATAAAATGGGTTATCTCACTAATTCTATGTTCAATGAGAGCTAAACAAAAAAGCACCACAAAGATTTAATGAATCAAACCCAATTTTACCCAGTTTATTTTGAGGACCTGGGATTTTTTAAACAAACCCGAATTTTTGTCTACCCCCTAGCCGATCGAAGCTGAAATCATCGAACTCCGTTGATCTGTGCTTGAAATATCATCAATTTCTTGGATAAAAACTTTTTTTCGTGCTGCTGGAGTAACTCAAAAAGTACCGGACTGGTCAAATCCAAAATTCATTCAGTTCTACGTAAAGAAGGCTGCGAATTGGGAAGAAAATCATAAAATTCACCAGACGTTTGATCCTTCTCGACATATCGTCGGACGATAAATTGACCACAGACAAGCACCTAGCCATTCCCTTGGAAATAGTCAAAAATAATTATCTAGACCTAAACATGCGAGAATCTAGTAAAGACATAACTTTTCATTATCGGGTTACGTGAAATAACCCTCCTCCAACCCCCGCACCCCCTTACAATCCGTAGGCCGGAGGAAGTTAAATATGTTCGTTTCTCATGAGGAGGCAGCATTTCCGTTAATCCCTGTTCCTTATTCCCTCCCATCGTAAAGAAGGTGGGAAAAAATTCAAGCAGCGGTTGTCTAGGCGTACGTGACTCGAAGATTCGAGCAGCGGATCGCCGGCCGCAGTCGGTGTGCACGGGGACGTTTCCGTCGACCGACAATGGGTCGCGTCTCCGGCTCACCTCTTGCTAATGGAACGACCTTTCCTTTCCACTTCTTTTGCGTCCCCCGTTCAACCATCCGAGGCGAAAAACTTTCCCGCGATGGAGAACCTGGCCGACAACCGACAACCACGTGCGCAGGCGCGCGCGCGATATTCGCCCACGGTTGCGCCACCGCTACTGGTGGTGCTCAACCTGCTCGTGGAGCCAACTTGCCGTCGCAACATTGCGATCCTCTTCCGGGTAACGAATACCTCCTGGAAAAATAAAGTCGTCGTTTTTCATCGATCGGCACGATTCGTTAATCCAATTTTCAACTTCCTGTCCCTCTTATTCCACGGGGGAAAGAGAATGAGTGAAGTTACTGTAATCACTTCAAAAGTGAAAAGTTAAGTTTTCACTAGATCGTGATGTTTTGAAGTTTGAAGTATGCAGGTGTGTGTGTTATGAACTCTTTGGCCCACGGTACCTCAGGAACGAATAAACTGATTCAATGATTTTGGTACCAATCGATGGGGCCTTTTTAAGTTAGATTTGTGAGAATTTTGGCAGTTTTTGGGTTATTACAATAACAAAATCAGTGGCATCTCGAGAAGGAAGCAACGGATTTGAATGGTTTTGGTCTTAATCGACGGGGCTTTCTTAGCTTAGAACAATGTTATTGAATTTCGATTTGATTGAGCTGGCAATTTTCAGAATATTTAAATAAGAAAATCAAAAAAACTTTCGTTTCATTGTTGAGTGTTTTATGAGCTCGAAACCCATCAAAGCGGGAAGTTCTCAGGCTGGCCCATCAAGGTCAGCCAAATTACCTACTTCCTTACAATCGATGTATTTAGAAGGTTTTCATCTGGATTCTTTCGTAACTTCATCGTCTAGGATTCACCGTTTGTTTCATCTTTTTACTCCGGACCAATCAGAACCGTTTGCCACATACATTTTTATCTCGCTTCTTAGCATTTCCTCGCTTTGGATAAAACAACGTATGTTTTCGAGCCATTTTGTTCTTTGCGATTTGAAAATACACATAATCAAAGTTTTGGCAAACTGAGAGCCAAAAAATCTTATCTGACTTGAATTTGATCACTGCCATCTAATTCAATGGTACTGTTATAGTCGTCAATGAATCGAGTCAAGACTGGTAATGATACAGTTCTGTTCTTATACCTATTGCGCAATAAAGAATATTTTTAGCTGTGGTTTTGTACACTCGTTAACTATTTTCATTCTGTAAATCATGTGAGAATATAGATCTGATTAGCAAATGAAAATCAGCTTCGTCTGGCTGTGACTTGTAAAAACCCTGGTACGTATTACGATTTTTTTGAATTCGGTCACTCGTATTATATTTTCTTGTGTCTGTTGCAGTAATTCGACGTTGGCGTAACAACGACGTAATGCAAACGCCTCATTTCGCTGAGTTTATACCATAATTTCTTGTGATTACTACAACATTATTCAACCGTTATTGTAACGATACCTTTTCCTATGACTTCCTACTAATTTACACAACAAGATGAAATATATCTCCGTGTGACCTTCAAGAAAACGATTGAAACGATTACTTAGGAAAACGACATTGCTTGTAAAACAATGAAAATAGAGTAATAGAATATTTTGCGGTCGTACTTATCGATATCTCTTAAGAAACCCAACACGGCATCCAAGATTTGATAAATCCTTTTGAAAATTTGTTGATATATCATTGTATGAATATCTGCAGACTCGATTTATACCAACATTTTTTACACTGGTAAGATGAGATGGAAGATTGTATGGTGGAGGTGCACTTACGGAATTTTTAGCTGCATATGAACCCATTAAAAATTTAACAAGAGCGGAGAATTACACATTCGTGAGATTAAGGCACTTCACCAACTTCAAGAAAATATGTGTATATGTATATTTATACATAGCAAGTAGGGTCACATATGTGCACTGAAATTGAGTTGCTTTTAGTATTTTCTTTTTTTTTTTTTTGAGTAAAGGGTAAAGAACCCGTTTTTAATAGGGTGAAATATTCAAAATAATCGACTTTCCAATAATTGATAAATTAAACTCTCTAGAATCAGCTAGTGAAAGAAGCTTCGCGAAGTTCGAAAAGAAATGTTTTTTTCAGACTGAAATATAAATAATGAAATACCAAAAAATAGAAGCATTAGATTTTCTTATTTACTTGTGGAAAATTCTCAAATAGTGGGTAATTTATCGCCCATTAAACGTGGAATGGCCCTTAAGAGGATGCAATTAGCAGTCTTTACCGACGGAGTAAGCGTCTCTTATTTTGAGTATTATCAATACTTACGTAGCACCGATACAAAAATAATGCAATCAGAGAAATTCTACATGCAATACCGAACAAAACTATCCAAAAACTTCTCAATGTCATGCGAAAGTAACTCTAAGAAACGTATTCCTGTAGTAAATGATAATTTAATTATGGGAGTACATTTCTTGGCATCATCGTTGCATAAAACAAAACTTTTTTTGAATATTTATACTCAGTGTTCCATGCAGAATTGCGTTGACTGCGTTTTTTCACATCAGTGATGTATAAGCTTTAATAATAGTAAAAATAAGGGAAACCCAACGCAGTCGGTAAAAACCGACTACAGCATTCCGTTAACCCTTTCAGTCTCACATTTTTTCACTCAATATTTTTACCTGAGTTTTGACGCTCGATGATATCTGGGGCCGCTGATCACGAATCTGAAGTCAGAATGTGATGATTTCTACATCCAATATGGCGGATGTAAAATCAAAGAAACCATAAAAATTCTATAAATACGGCCGAGATTTGTCACTTCCATATTTTAATAACCATAATACGAAGTAACAGAGATCATTTCAAGTTGTAAATAAACTGTGCATTGGACATGGAAATTTTTCAAGTGGAACCCTGAGCATCCCGCTGTAACTAAAAGGGTTGAGAAAAAAACGGAATTCCCAAAGCGAGTCCACGTGCTGGATTCTGCCGGCCGACCAGCGAAACTTTTTCCACTTAATTCTCGTTCTATGAATACAATAGAGCCCTCTGAGTTCCTCGGTAAGTTGGTAGTCGCTGCACAGGTGCGGGACCGCGTGTTTGGCGGCGTAAGTTTACCCAAGTCCAATGAGGGTTGTTTGTTTTTTTCCCCCCTCTAGTCGTTTTTCTCTATCGTGGGAGGGATGCACTTCAAAGTAGCCGGTTTGGTACGGGCACAATGCAGGTACCAACGCGGATAATTATTGTTCGGATTATCAACGGTTCCATTCCGTTGTACGCGCGCATTTCGTCGTCTAGCTAGAATAATAGACTCGGTGAATTGTCGTCCGGGTAAAAGGAGTCTTGGACGTTCTTTATTATCAGAGTGATTCAGAGGTATGTTTCTTGCAGTTCGCGACGAGCGTATTCCGATGATCACCGGAAGAGGAGCAAAAATAACTACAAGCTGGACTTACGTGGCGAACGAAGATCGTGTACAAAGACAAATTTCTCTACAAATTTAAGCTCTACAATTTATTTCTTATTTTTTAACTGAGCATAAAAACTTTGCGGTCATGGACGATGAACCAGAATTTATCTTTCACCTGTGACCAAACAGTTAAGCCTGTTTAAAAGTACCTTCTTTTGGATTCAGCCATTTGTACTGTATTTTCTTTTGAGCGTTGCCATAATTCCATGTTGGTGCAACAATAAAGTGACGTTGAGATCCCATTTGACTGTGAGGAAAAGTAGTAAATCGAACAACCGGATTATTGTTGAAATTTCTAAACAATGTAGTATTTACAACTATGATCATATTAAATTTTCGTATTTAAAACTATAGTCATGTCAAATTTTTACTTGTACTCTGTATTTAGGAGCGCATAATTACAATGTATAACTATTCCCATTCCAATTACAAGGAATTACAAGGATGAAATAAGTTTTATATTATATTTTCATTTGTTAATTGTGAAAAAAATTACATTTGTTCTTTACAATCGATGATTTGAATTTCGTTTGAACGAATAAACTATTTGAAAATTACAAAAACGAATCTAATTTTTCGTATTTCCATATATATGTTTATAATATAACTTATATTCTATATATAATAATATACGATGTAATTTCTATTTTCTTTTTCCTCGCATTTCAAAGTAAGAATGTAACTCGTATATTATTGTGGTCTCAATTACAAATCACATTTGTGTAAGATTGACGCGTGTCAAAAAACTACACATTTTTTTTTGACAATTTTCGGGATATGAGTAACTAACTATACGAGTACAAAAGGGCGATGCACCGTTGAAATTTGGACCCTTTCCGTTCGTTTGTTTATTTAATATAAAACGAAAAAAATCGTGCCCTGGTCGTTTTCCACGTTGACGTAAATATCTCCAAATATCGAAGTGCACGTATCCCAAACGCGAAAAAGGGCTTAACAGTCCCATTCTATACACAATTCTGAACAAAAACACTCCAATGGATGTTCATTTGCTGCAGAAATGAAGAAATGGCATGAATTCTACAAATTTACTACTGCGACTTAGTTTTATTTATGAAATGACTATCTCATCATTTCGAGTGACGCGATCGTTATCAAAGATGAAATTCATTTTTCTTGAGAAAACTTTACCTATAAACCAAATTACGGTTAGTTGAATCAAATAAAATTCGTTTGCAGTATTTTATAACGAGGTTTGATTGTTCGTGTGTAAACTCATATTTCACCAATTTTCTGAGAGTTCCGATACAAAGTTATATCAAATCATTTGAGATCTTCTAGATTCATCTGAAATTTCGTGAAATTCGTTAAACTCCGTGAAATCTTCTGGCATCCAATGAAATCCCATCAAATCTTACTTGAAATCCTCTGAAATTTCATGCAATATTGTGAAATTTTATGAAATCATTGAATTAATTCAATGAAAAATCGATATCTAAGCTCTCGTTCATCATAATTATTATTATTTTAATCTTGCAATTTTATACATACCTTTAGTTGTTTACGAAATCGAGAACTTTCTTTATAAACCGTACTTTATTTTTTCAACTTGCATTATTTGTCAAATGTCAAAGTCTTTTATCTTTTGTCGAGTTCATGAATGATGTGATTTCGTAAAGAACAGTACAATTTTTCTTTGTAATTCCCTCACATTCCAGACCAAAGAATCACCTGACAAGACATCCTGCGGCAACAATACTCTACGGGCTATTCGAAAGCAATGATTTCACGTCAAATAAAAAAAAAAAAAAAATTTATTTCCACAAGTTTCAGTGCGCATTAAAAAAACCCTAAAAGTTTGAAAATCGATGATGCGATAGTCGTAAAAAACATAAATCCTTCAACTTACCGTCAACCTATCTAATTCCTACCGTCTATATAATCCCTGAAACGGAAAAATTTTCTCGCAGAATGCGAGACTCGTTTTATACATTAGCCAAGAATATTTCTCTAAATATACTTGGGTATGATTTTTATTTCAGAATTATAAGACTACCGTTTAAACCTCGTTCCCGCGTAAATAATATCTATATATTGCCCTGTGATCTGACAGAGTCTAATGATGATTGATCAATACCACGAGTCGGTCCTGCAAGGCGTGAAATCCTGTTGGATGATCGTCGAACGGGACGCGAGGCGATGCGACGGCCGTTTGTGCGTGGCGTAAGGCGCAGAACTAATGAAAGGAGGGACTTACGGTCTTCCCGTGGGCCCGAAGACCCGTTTCAGGGACCGGGCAGCGCTCCCAGCGGGGGCCTAACTCGATAATGAACCATTATACGAAAGCCCGGCCGGCGAAACTGACCACAAAAAATTCTCACGCCTGTGTGCGTTTTTGTCCTACGTGTTTGTGCCCAACATATATTATACACACGTGTATATATACATATATATATATGTATAAATACACACGCTTGTGCTTCGATGGCCGGTTGGTACGATATTTATAATGCGCTCGTTTGAGCCCGCGTCGTTCAGGTATCAAGTGGTACCTACCCACACACAGGTGTTCTTCAATCAGTATTTCAATAACACAATGCACGGGAATTATCCATGCAGTGCAGGACGGAAGGACTGGACGCCAGTCCGTGTGCTGGGAGATTTTTTTTTTTTTTTATTGAGAAACTGAAAACGGTAGGAATTTTTGAATAACGGTTGGCAAGTCGAGGCTCGAACGAGGTTGACGTTAGTAATGTAATCGTAACGAAATATCAGGGTAAAAATCGCTATGTCCTATTATTTTTAAAACTACTTTGCAGGATGTGAAATTTGAAAATGTGAGTATTTTTTTTTTTTTACAGTATACTGAGTTTCAAACAATTCCAAAAATGCAAAATGACGGTTTTTTCTAAGCACGAATCGTAACGATAATGTTACTAACTTTAATACGATAGGACCGAATACTTTTCAGATCGTTCTTTTATCAGATTATGTTTGGAGAGATTTTCATTAAAATGAAAAAAACAAAGTACTGGATTTTTTCAAAGTGCCTAGGTGTCGACTTTTACTTTTAAATCGCTTTAAAATTGTGGAAAGATGATAGGTTCATAATTTTATTTGTTTCTATCGCACTGAGAAATGTTTTTGAAACATAGATAATAAAATTGTTATATCGACAGAAAAAATGTTGTTTCGGTAAATTATTGAAAAAAAAAACTGTTTTTCGCATCAATATAAGAGAGCGTTGAGTAAAATTGAACAAATCTGGTGAATTTTTGACAATCTAAAAGCGTTTCGAAATTAAATTCATATCCAAGCTCTTGTTTATAATTTTAGTAAGAGCCTTTCTTGAATTTCGAAGACGATTATCGTCTCACGGATACGCAAATTTCATAAACAAATATCGTAAGTAGATTAAACAGAATGGTAATCGATTTCCACTCATCGATCAAATTAAGTTTGATCGCTATCGACGCGAAAATCATTGAAGAAAAGAAATGTGCACATAATTTGAGCAACACTTTTTGTTATAAAATTTAGAAAAAATTCGTTATTATGCATTATACGTCATGGACGTGTCAATATTTTTTTACTGCATGACTGTGCAAAAAATTCTCACCTCCATAGAAACTTTTCGCTGGCCCAATCAATATGTATAAGATTCGAGGCGATCTTACGGTCCGGAATGTGCCAAAAGACTTTTGAGAATATTCAATCTGCAATTTGCAAATATTCCACAAGGATTGCAAGTCATTGCAGCTCTAAACTTCCAGCAACACGTCAGGAACATTTCAACGTCCGCAAAAATGATTCGGCACTTTTTAAACTGCCGGAATATTATCTCGTCCCACGTAATTTCCATCCATCGAGAGAGATTTCCGGTTGCAGATATTACACAATCCTGGACTGTTTTCGTTCATTACCGAAACCGAAAAATGTAGTTCTGTGTATAAGATGAAAGTTATATTGTATGTATATTGGAATTGGACATTCTGCCGTTTAGTGATTTGTTTATTTAAAACATGTAATCGATTTCGTAGATACTCCTGATTTACCTGGAAAAGTGCGATAATGCTTGGAAATATTTCAAATATAAGAAAAAATATTCTAATAAAAATCATTTCAAATTACCTTTACATATTTTTGAAGCGACTCGTGTTTTTTCCTGTCAGCAATTGTGTTTTTCGAGTCAATAAAGTGTGAATGAATTCAAAAAACACTGCATTAATCGGTTCGATTTATCAACGAATGGCAGAATATCTTACAACAGTTCGTAGTTGAGCATGGATTGGGTTAGAATTTCACGTTAGCATTAATTTTTACTTCTTTACAGCTCCAATTCATAACCAACAATAAGCTGATAATTGACTAGTCATTTTTTTATGCGTCCCAATGCCACATACCAAAATTGTACAATGGGGCTCAAAGGTGAAGTCCTAAGAGTATCGTGGAATCTGTGACGGTTAAAAAAAAAAAAACTTAACGCATCCAGAAATGTTTCTCATACACATTTTTATTTGCAATCTTGTATTTTTAACATTGCCAGTGACTCGAACGTCAAATTTATCTGTACAGTACTATAAAATTACCGGAAAATTGCTTCAAAGAAAATCCAAGCAGCATGAATAAACTGATAATCTCAAAAGCAATATTCAGTCATTTGTATCGTTTAGATTAAACCAGATTTCAACGTATAATATTCGGATGTAAATCAAGTGTATAATTATTACAAAGGGACTGATCGACATCTTTTTGTTTTTCCAGAAATAAATTTTCATTTTCGAGCTATCATCGACCAAAAGAATACTGTGCTCAAATTCTTTTGAATATTCTCAAATAATTGTTATTCACAGTAAGCCACTTTGAACAATGAATTGCGATTTCAACGTACTAGTGCGAATTATTCAAACGAGAATTTGAATACAATGTTTAGGCGATAATTAGTTCGACACATTTTTTTTTTTTTTTTTTCTAGCCACCCTGTATGTGTTTTACCAATTCACAACCGGCTTGCCACGATCAAGAAACACACCCAGCTCTTTGTGAAGCGATGACAGTGAGAATTACAACGTACAAGAAGGTGGGATGAAAAAGTATAAAGCGAAGCGTAGGCTGCAGTAGCCGGCTCCACAACTCGCCACACGAATGATTTTACTATGGAAGGTAGAGGTAAGGAGGACTATCTCCGTGCATAGAAAGTGTCCATTGAATAGAGTACAATTAAGGTCGTGTAGTACTCCTACACTTACCGACCGAGCAAACTCACCTTTTTCCTTCCTATGCGAGAATGATAAAACCACACATGTTTTTAACGATTTTCGGCATATCAGTTACTTTCCTGAATTTTGCTAGAAAAGAGCGATGCACCGTCGAAGTTCGAAGCCTCGCGATTCGTTTGTTTATTTAATAAAGGAGGAAAAAGGGTGAGTTTGCTCAGTCGATAAAGGTATGCTTTGGCAAAAGTTTCGCGCACAAGAGAAGAATATCATAATAACGTACCGTTGGTTGAAAAACAGGCACAGGATGTTGTGCTATTTTTTATTTCCTCTTTACTTTTACGTCCGCTTGAGGAACTCTTTACTGCACATATTAATAATTTGAAAAACAAAAACTTTTTGTAAAAACTACAACTTTTTATTAAATTATTGTTTCAAAACGATTGCGTATCAACAACGTCTTGTTGCAAGTTCAGGTTGTATTGAGTATATTTTCATCTGACTACGCTAGTAGTTGACAATGCATTTACGGCACTTTTATAAACTTATCTAGTCATTATGACTAATTCTATGTTTTGCTACTTCCCTTTGACATACTTCAACTGAAATCGTTAGGCGTACCTCGTTTTTCGTAATTCCAACGTAATTCGAACAGTTTTATGTTAACAACACTTGTTTTACTGAATTTTTCTAGTTACTGTAACAAATGAAATTTTTATCAGTCTACGAAAGTCTCTTCAAGAATAGAAATAAAAAATTGAAAATACTGGAATTCTAAACAACGGCTTGGATTTCGAAGGTTCGTTTCGATTCGCTTCAACCTTATTAAAAATCTGGGAGATTCGTTTCACTGCTCGGTTCATTTAGAATGCTATTTTCTAAAAACGAGCACTTTCACGAACCAAAGATGAGTATTGTAACTTGTATTGTAACTCTTGGATGATTCGGATCGTTTGTTGTATGTGAGGACATTTTAAATACGTCTAGTAACAAATCATATCATCTCTGGGAATAAAGAGTAGAATTTATAACGCACTTTCATCGTATTGAGCCGCTGGTGTTTATTCTGTGTTTTAGTTTTCTCTTAGCTTTGCCGAATTTCGTACGTGAAATAAAAAGTGGCAGTCTCAAGTTGCTTAAATTTCCAACATCACGCGAAACATGAAACAGTAAAAAGTGACTGATTATGCTATGAAAAGTAATCGTAAAACCCAACACTGAATACTAAAATCTTGAAAAGCCGTTGTGATTTCGAGAATTCAGACGTGAGCATTCAAAGATTCAGAAATTTCAAAATTCGAAAGTGTCCTTAAAATTATTAGATACTCGTCTCGACGTTATCGACTTCGATATTCATACCTCATACTTCTTTACTTGCAGATATTTGTTGTACTTGATGAAGCCTAAAAACGTGTGCAATAATAAGCAGAAAATCTTGAACCCTCGAAGAGAGCGTATAAAAATTTCAATTCCCAAGTTCGAATTCTTTACTCTGAAATGTGAATTCTTTAAATGCCTCAATAGGCGCTCGTATAAATGTTACAAATTTTCAATACATTAACGAAACTAAATTATAAGTACTTTGTAAAAATCCGCAATTTTTATATTGAAGATTGAACGCCAGTTTAATGATGAAATATGTGTCATCGAATCACTGCTTTATTCGATCGCATGGATTGATGATTTGCTAAGTAAACTCTCTTCTAGTTAACGCTCAAGTGGATGCGCCTGGAGTTTCTAATCTAATTTACTCGAATTGGGAAAAATTATACTGAAAGAAAATGTAAAATACGTTCGAAAAAAGACATTCGGTAAACGGCTAAAAGCAGACATTTTCTCATTTTTAATGACAAGTAGAAAATGCATTTACGAAGCTGTTCGAAATGAGAGACTTGAGATTGAAGTTAGCGACGGTATTGTAACGATGCATGTTCATAGAAATTTTTTATCTTGCAATTTCGGGCTTGTGCAAAATACAGTGAAATTGACGAACGGAAATGTACTTATACATTTTGAAAACTCAGCTCCTTCGAAATAATTCCGAAATTTGAGAATAGTAATTTTTCCGCCAATGTCTTGAGTGGTGAACATTACTGTCTACAACATTGTGCGAAATATGTATGTACGAATCTATTCGTGGGCCGAAAAAAAAACATGTCTGCAGTTCACACGTGGTAGAAGTGAAACCTTCAGAAATTAAACTGCGAGAAAATGAGGAGAATTCAGTATCAGGAGTGGAATAATTATAGGGTTTATTTATTATATATAATATTGGTACCAAGTTTAAAAGTTATTTTACATTTTATTATTCCGACTCCATGTTTTTAATATCAACAAATGACACGAGTGGCTTATGGTAACTAAAGTATGAAATAAATGCTCTGGTTTGGATTTGATCAATATATCTTTGAAATACAGCGTCAATTACTGTTTTTGATCTTGTTCGTTCAATTTTCTTACATCGATGGTCGTTTCATTCCGTTTCCATCGAGTTTCAAATCACTCCCGTGCTGCAGAAGTTTTCACTTCAAAAATACATTTTCGAGTTTATTTTGAATGAAAAGCGCATGTTAGAATCTCTTAAAAATGCAACAAGCGCGTTCGAATCTGGTTTGAGTAAAAAATGTACGTCCAAATTTATTTGAAATGGAAAATCCATGTCCGGATCTGCTCGTGATGGAAAATTTAGAAGAAAATTCTTCGATTCGAGTAGAAATTCAACCTAAAACCACACGCAGCAGACGGCATGTGAGATGCAGAGGAGATAGCAACGAAGAAAACTCATCTGGGAAGTACCTTGTTCATTGGCCTGTGGGCAGGAAACGGCGCAAGTTATCTTGCGGCATGTCAAGTTAGGTTGCAAGTAGGCGCGATCGGCGCGAACCGGACTTTTGCCACTTTTTCGTATCCTCTTGCAGGGCGCGTCGCGTCGGGGGTTCGAACTTACGATTATTGCAAGCGGAATATCGGGTCCCGTTTGTTGGGAGAGCCAACAGCTGCGCAGCGCCGGCAAACTTGAAGCGGAGTACAAATGAGAGGCCGCTTCGGGATGCCCGAGCAAAGATGGAGAACTCCGCCGATCTGAACTAACGTCGTAAATTCAATTAGTCGGCGAATATCTCTGCTCCGAACTATAAACTACCAACTTCTTTACAACTTTTGCCATACTGGATTTTCCCATCGTTGTCGCGCGATCGGCTCGATATCGCAAAGTTTTACGCATACCGTTGGGGTGGAAAAATGATAAAGACCAAAAAGCCCGAGGGACCAAGTCCCGAAAGTCAAATTACACGAATCGACACAAAATTTTACCTAGACTTCAAAATATTAGATTTCGATTCTTTAGTTCGTAATTAGACGAAAAAAAATATATAGCATGAAAAAGTTTGCTTTTGTACTTAGGAGACCGATTGAACGATATTTTTCAAAATCTGTGGTTTTAATTATCAATTAAAGATGAAACCATTTAAATAAACATTTTTATTATTTTTATTAAGTTTTACTATCAAAATAAGTTACAAAAAAGTAGAAAATAATTTAAAAGTGCACGCTTTTACTTTTTTCTTTATGTTCGTAAGTACTTTCTCTCAATAAACCCCAAATATAGTCTCCGATCATGTTTTCATTGCATTGGCCTTGACAACGTTGTTCGAAGCTCAAAATGTCCTGATGAAAACGTTCTCCTTGCTCTTCTGAATACGCTCCCATGTTGTTTTTAAATTTATCTAAATGAGCATGCAGCATATGTACTTTTAATGAGAACATTTTCAGTTATTTTGGATTTCTACAAAACACCTGATCGTTGTTTATCACTCGAGTGCCATCTAGAAGTACTGTTTGAACGTTAAAACCCAACTCTGATCGCGCGGTATTTTTTGATGTATTTAAAATAATTAATATTTAAAAAAATAATCAAAAATGAGTATTTTTACTATAACTATTACAAAAGCAAACTTTGTGCCAAAAAAAGGTATTTTCTTTTCGTTTTTGTTCATAATTAACCAGAAAATCATAAAATAAACTTTAGGACGAAGAACAAAAATTTTTTTGTAGAGCCGTGTTATCGGCGGTTAAAAACGTATAAAGACCGCGAATACGAAAACATTTCCTGTTGAGACGTAAAAGTCGAGAATTCAAAAATTTATAAATGAATTTGTAACGATATGCTATACATTTTTATTTATTTTTTTTTTTTTTTTTGGAAAAGGGGCAAGATTGCGAAGTGCAAATAATTGAATTGCGAAAATACCGAACGGTCAAAAAGTCGGCTTTTTAAATGTCAGACTCGTGCCTTTTTCGAAAATACACGAATCCCAATTTATCAATGACGACTGACCAAAGACTCGAACGGTCAAAATCCCGAAACTTATTAAGATAGAATGGATGGAATACCGAAAGGTTGCAAAACTTCGGAAGTAAATTTATTCTTTCCAACGTCACCCGTTGCAGCTAAAAGACGGAGTCACGCTTGTGAAGTGAATGGGAAAAACGATTTACTATTTGAATATCATTAAAATATCTTGCCTTTCTCGTTGCGTTATTCTTCTTCTTTCGTGACACGGACGATTGTCTAATGCAATGAAATGATCTTGATAAAACAAGCATCGCATTGACGAATTTCACAAATTCCGAATTTTGAGGAGATTCGGTATTTCGTTCTTTAGAAATTTTGATCCGTCTGCATTTTGCGGATCGAAATTTTGTTTCTTCTGTATTTTCATTTTCGATATGTAATTTTTTTGGTCATTTAGTTGTTCGAAGTATTTATAGCCGCTCTTAATTTTTAATTTCTGAACTTTCATTTTTCTAGATCTTCACATTCTGTGATTTGTTCATTCGGACTGCAGACTGTGCTGAAAATCCTTCTTTCACTGAAAAATTTCACTTGTTATAATCGTAACTAGAAAAATTGAGTACAACTGGTATCGTTCAAAAAACTGTTTGAATATTGTTGGAATCACGAAAAACGAGGTACGCCTAACCATTTTGCGCTATTTTTGATCCTTTTTTAGTAATTACAACGGAAAATCAGTTTCTTCGGTTTACTGAACTTTTTTAGTTAAATAAGGCTTCAACGTCAATTTATTGTTGCACAAGCATTAAATTTTCGCAACAGTTGCAAGAAAATCTAGTAACAGTGATCGTAATAAGAAAGAATAGCAACGGATACCAGACTTTCGGGTAACGGCTCGAAAACTAATTTTCATTTTGTACCTAGAAGTATATTTCTCGATTGTGGTAAAAAATGAAAATAGTTAAGGACTGAGCGGTAATCGAAACTAAAAATTTCTCTCAGTGTTGGATAAAAGAGCATTTGTGCGAATAAACTTTCGAGAAAAAAGTTATTCCACTAAGCGATTCATCGAAAATCTCAATTTCGGTCCAATGATCATTCGTTATTTTAAAATTCGTGTCTCGAAACTTTCGGCTTTTCGACCAGTCGACCTTTTGATCGTTCGGAATTTTAACCCCCATCCTCGTTTTTTCAAAAAAGTACAGCTTGATCATTTTGATTGCCCAAATTAGCAGAAACAACAACGATACCATGTTATTTAGTGAAAATTCGTAACCACGTAGATGCTCAATAAATGTAGATTTCGTCGGTTGTTGGTCATTTTTTACAAACGTAGAAAACGACGTGTTCCAGGCCCCTTCAACCATCTTCAGGCTACACGAAAAATTAACAAAAATGCTTAAAAAAACATTTGTTTTTCTTTCTATCGATACGTCTGTTTTTGACGTGACATTGTCCGATGTGTTTGTTAAATTAAATTTGCAACAATATGCGATACCGCATGTTCCATAATTTTAAGGTTAAGCACGAAACTATGATGTTTGCGACTTTTGAATATGAAATGTTAAAGTACCTCAAGGTCGTCATTTTCCACGTTGGTAAAAAATATGTATATTCTGTAACGTGGCATTTTTGATGCCCGTTACAAGGGGCTCCTTGAACCCTGGACGGAACCAAAATTTAGGAATTTCCGAAATTGAGTCGCGAAGTGTTTGCAAAAGAGCGCCAGGACTAGAGTCACGCATCCGAAACTACGAGAGGTGACACCTTAGCGAATAGCGTAAGATATTTCAGGTTTTTTGTTTTTTTTTTTTTTTATTCTTCGAGCTACAACGGCATCAGGCAAGAAGTCGACACCGAATTCGAGGAAATTGCGAAGTGGCGGACTAGCGACAATTGCGAAGGAAGGATGTCGAGGCTGCGGAGGGGGAGCCGACGCAGATCCCCGCATCGCGGGAATCCAAGGTGGACGCGATTCCCGCTGGCGGCCGGCGCGCCGCAGCCTCTCCCCTTTCACCCCGCCAACAATTGACCAGCGAACTTGCGACGGACCGACTAGCGACGAGGGAGCACCACGCTCACCGCCAAGACGTCGTGGAACTGCGCGGAGGACGCGATTGCGATCTAGCTTTAAGTTCTGCGCAGCGATGCTATTGAAGGTGCGCGTCGAGTTGCGCGATCGACGAAATCGATGACGGATCGATTATTGCGTATTCTTGGGGGTATGACGTCACGTAAGGGATGGCGTATCGAGATCCGTGTTGCGGCTGGTCGTAGGTTTTTGAAACCACTCTAGTTCTGGCGGTCGTGATAAGTAGTCACGTTTTGGGGAGTTTCGCGAAGCAATGGAGTCGCCCAAAAATCGCGAGGGGAATGGAAAGGGGGTTGAAAGGATGTAGAAGGTAAGCGCTGCTTCTATCCCCGCGATTGAATTTCGAGCATAATTACGAAAAGGCTTACCGAGTAACGGATAGCCGTTTTGGATTTGCGTTGTAGAAAAGTACTCGAAATTCTTTTGCCGATTCTTTTGCTTGATGACCGTTGCCTGAGTACGCGTGATAGAGTAGAGTAAATTTTGAGTTCCTGAGAAAGTTGAGTAGAGTTACGGGTTTTAGTTGAGTCTCTCTCGTTTTTGAAATCAAGTATAGCCGAATTCCGCTGTACCGGGTCAGGCCGCGTTACCGGGTTTTTTAGTGTCATCTCTCGAGGAGGTCGTGAAGTGCCGACTCGGAGTGCTCGGATTAGCGGATAACGTTTCGGAGGATTTTGAGAAGGTTTGATTTCGGATGCGTTGCGATAGCGAATAGTTGAGGTTACGTTTAGTTGCGCCTGCGTTTAGTTCCGTACCCGTTAGTTAAGATAATGTCAATTGAGTTGTGTTACTTTGAGATCGTGTTTAGTTGAGGTTACATTTAGTGGTGCTTGCGCTTAGTTAAGTTACCGTTTAGTTAAAATAGTGTTTACTCGAGATGAGGTGATGTATAGTCGAAATTGCCGTTGCGTTGAGCAGCTGTTGAGACGAGAAGTTTGAGTATTGAGTTTTGGTTGCGTTTGAAATATAGTAACGTTTGCGGATTCGTTTAGTTTAGACAAGTAGGAAATAAGCTTTAGGTTAAGTTATGTTGTCACGTTTAGATTTAGGGCAGCTCGCGGTAGCGTCTAAGCTCCGATTCGGGTGAGATCTCGGGTGAGATCGAGGACTCCGTCTGTTCGGTAGCCCGACGGCGCACCGTCGAGTAATTAGTTTTAGTTTCGATTTCGAGCAATAATCGCCATGGAGAAGAAATGGCGAATTTGCAAATTCAGAATTGCGTATGAAGATTTTGTGATTATTGAGTGACATTTTAGTTAGGGAGCCGCGAGCTCAGTAGAGTAAGAAATAGGGTAGGTTACGTGTAGTTTTCTGTTTAATTTTAGAATCGCGTCGAGCGATTTTTGGATGATATTTTTTTTGTTTTTGTATCACCGCTATTGGGAAATATACGATTTTATTTTACTTCTTTTGTTAAGTAGCGTGTGCATTTCGAATGTCTCTCTCTCTCTCTCCAAAAATTACCCCTCCCCTCTCCGCGGTACTGAGCTATCGAGCATGTGCCCGAGGTATAGCGCATTGATGATTTCGAGGCGTGTTGATCACGCCAGGCGCCCAACAAAATTTCGCGATATTGTTTTTAGATCCAGGGTACATCGTGGACGCCAAATTATTGTGCACGCGGTAAGTTCTCGGTGATTTTCTCCGAGTGACCGAGGTGCGGGAAAAATCCACGTCACAATATATGTAATATGACCAACAAACGAAGAAATCTACATTTATTATGATACAATGTCAATCATACCAGAAAACGGTAACGTGCCCTTTAAAATATTTAGTTCCGTCAATGGATCAAGATCGCGCCAATTTCATTAAAAATAAAATGAACGCTGGCAATAATCGAAGAACAAGAATTGGGAATATACAGAAGACTTGGCTCTCACTGAACAATTCATTTTGTAAACAATCCGTCAGCTCCGTGACACATGACGCGAATGAACGGATGGAAAGAATATCAGAGCCAGTGTTGAAAAGTTTTACGTAAAAAAAAAAAGAAATCAGCCAATATAATTTTCATCGTTTTTTTCATCTATAATAATATTGTTTAATATTGCAATATAGAACACTTACGTAACTGACAATGAGATTCTTTGCCTTGTTAGTTACGTCAACTTTCATGTACAATGCATTGGAAGATTACATGTTTGCATTTTGTCGTATATATTTCTTACAGCGTTTGCGTGAGATTTTATCTCATCAAAAATACTGTACCATAAAATTTCATCGGGTCAGACAACCGTGGAAATAAATTTGAAAATTCCTCGAGATACCAATAATGTCCAGATGTTTCTAAAGGCTAAAGATTGCAAAAATGTTTCAATAAAAATTACAATTATACGCCTAGAAACCTTACGAGGATGATAAATTTCGTTCGAAAATTATTGAAAGAACGATATTTTGAGTAACGTACTTTTCACGACTGATCTGCGTGACAAACGGACCGAATTTTTTCTACAAGTTTAAAATTAACACGAAGACGGAAGAAAAAAGTACCTACCTAATTTTCTCTCGGCTTGGCCTCGTTTCCTTGGATTCTATTTTCGCGAATTTCGAAGTCGAGATTGTTCTTCAACGTGAATAAATGCACGCTATGATACGTAGAATATCGCATCGGCAGGAAATTCCGAAGTGAAGTATCGACAGCTCCCAGGCACGTTTAGAGGTCGGTTATACTGTACAAATGCGAGTGCTGCGCACCGTGGCAAATAGCTAATTTGCGGCCTGCAGTCGCAGCAAGAGCTTCTACCGCACAAGAAGTTGGTATTTCTTTCCTAATTGCTTTGAGGTTTGTACTTCTTTCATGGGAGCCTCTTCTTCCAGCAGCTCGCGATCTGACGAGAGTCCCATATGACGTATTCGCGATAGGATCAGCGATCGATGGAATCCCGTAAGACCCGAAGACACGCATCTAGTCTCTGATGAGTAAAAACGTCTGGCGATGATTGAGCAGCCATTACTGTTTCACTAATTCTGATCAGAGCTTCTCGCATTCAAGTTCAACACGAAGAAAACGAACTTGTACGGAAAAATGAATGTCTTCTTTTTTTTATTCAATCAAACGTTGTTTGAATCATGAAAAATATTACGAACTACGTGAATTTGTGTTATCAAGTGTAACTTCAGGTGTTTGAATCGAGAAAGCATTTCTTTTGCCATATTTTTTCGGTCTCATAAGTCAATCAAGGACTAGAGTCTCATTTGCGTTTCGGCACTTTGAGGTGGTCGCTCCTCAGAAGTGCAATTAGTTTGTTTACAATGATACAAATTGAATTAACAACCAATGTAGACGTCAAGAGAAGGAAAAAACCAACCAATCATCCTATATTTACATTAAGTATACGGAAATAACGAGTGAAATAATCGAGTCGTAACTACATTCAGGTTAAGTTTACCGTTAATGTTAATATGCATCTGACAATCAAAGAAGAACTTTAATTTTCCTTCGAAACCATCCTTACCGGGGTACAAAGCTTCCGACTGTTCACTTATCCGGGTGTTTAGTTAACATGTTGGCATTTACAAATCAACAAGTTTCTCGATAACTTCAAACACCGTTACCGGCACTCAAACGTGCCCGTAGAGAAAGAGAGGAAGAAAGACTGAAAACATGGCATCTGTTCACCGACATCATCTTGGCGCCCACCATCCAACTATCGACCCAATACCGGCTACAACTTATTCTCCGTGAAAAAAAAATAGTATCCTTACAGTATCGATACTTTGGGGACAGTAAATTCAATCTCTCAAAAGCATGAGTAAACTGTGAACTCGAAATTATCCCCAGATTCACGTCTGTTTCTCATTAAGGTCATGTACTACTGCTACCTTTACCGACCGAGCAAACTCACCCTGTTTCTTCCTATATTAAATAAACGAACAAACGGAAAATGTTCAAATTTCGACGGTGCATCGCTCTTTTGTAACGGAATTCAGGAAAGTTACTCAAATCTCGTAAATCGTCAAAAATATGTGTGGTTTTTTGACATGTGTTACTATTCCCGTATTTCTCGTATTTCAGGGGCCAAAAAGTGCATAGCTGTGATACTTTGAGCAATTCCGCAAATTATTAGGAGTTAAATGAGCCATCGTGAGACTGTTTTCGTGCAATTTTTAGGACGCCAGACAAGATATAGGAATTACAATAATTTCTTAGCATTTTGTGATTCCTAGTCTCGTTTAGCGACCTCAATATTGCATAAAAACAGTCTCACGATGGCTCATTTTTTCCTCATTCTTTCCAGAATTGCGCAAAGTATCTCAGCTATGCGCTCTTCAGCCCCCGAAATACGGGAAATGTGGGAATAATGACACGTGTCAAAAAACCAACCATTTTTTAAACGATTTTCGTGATATAAGTAACTTTTCTGAATTCCGCTACAAAAAAACACCGTAGAAATTTTAATCCTTTCAATTTGTTTGACTATATAATCTAGGAAGAAAAAGGGTGAGTTTGCTCGGTCGGTAAGAGTAGGAGTACTACACGACCTTAACGATAAGCTGCAATGCCCGATGGACCAACGATTGTATTCTAAAAATCTGGTCACTTTTCGTACGTTTAGTTAGTCACTCAGGAAATTTTGGAAGACCTACCATTTCGCGTTTTCGACAATTCTTTAAATTCTAGGATGAACAGTATTATAATTCATTTATCATTGACATGATTGAATCAGCCTGTCGATTGACAATTGTATATAGTGACATTTGATTCACGAAGCATAAACGATGAAACGACAATTTTTTAAGTTACAATAATTCAACAATCACTTTCCAGCCTTCACAAAATGACTTCATTGCGAAAATCTGATTTCGCAATCGCGACAGAATCATTAAGGGGGTATTCTAGTGTAGAAATTTGAAAAAATCGATTTTTTTTTTTTTTATATTTTCAAAGCTTAACCTTTTAAGAATGTGTCCTTGAAAGGACAAGTCAAAATTTCAATTATTTTCAGAGATATAGCTATTTTAGTGACACGTCTTCAATACTGGCTCGGCTGGAACGAATTTTACTCATTTTTCAAAACGGTTGACATGATTTCTCAAGTTCTATTGAACCGATTTACTTGAAATTTGGTGAGAATCTTCTCAATACATGTCTCTATCGCACGAACTATTATTATAACGAAATAATAATTTTTACTATTTTTAAAAAATTCAGAAACGTCCAAAAAAGTAAACAAAAACGTATTATTTTTTCGGACAGCCGTAATTTGGCAAAAAAAAAAAATTTTTTTCGACTTTTTTTTAGTTAGTACGATAGCTGCATTTATGTAGATTAATCATCTTTTTTTTTTTTTTTCTGATTTTGAAAATGCTTGCAACCGTGACAACATTGGCGCGCCATTTTTTTTGTACCCCCCACTTCAACAACTCATAGCACTTTCAATTTTGTATTTTTTGACTTGTTTTTTTTTTTTTTTTTGTAATCGTGAAATAATAATAAACGCCTGATAAAAAAATGGATGGTAAAAATATTTTTTGTTTTTTGTTTATAGCACTTCAAAAAACACCTCAAATTCATGCCTCTACACTAGAATACCCCCTTAAGATTGTTGGGTGAAGCCTTTGCTCAAGTATAACTAAAAACATTTCCACCTAAATTTGTTTTACGGGGCCATATTTTGGTCGTTACAAAAAAATACTTTTCCGAGTATTTATAAGCTTCCCAAATTCGCCCATTTTTTCAGCCGTCGATCAACCCTTCAGCACATTCAAGAACCGCTTGTATTTTTTTACACAGATTTTTAGGTGGCATAAACAATGTTTTATCGACAACCGCGATTTATGAGGCATTTAAGGATTATTATTTCCACCTGGTAACAGTCATTTGGCCTTCCCAACGACGCCGCGAGTCCGATGCGCATTGACACTTGACACCTGATGTTTGGCTGCCGGGTTTACGGGCAGTAATACGGGGATTCGATTTAATGACCGAAGCTCGACGGCGTTCCGAAGGCGGCGATACTTGGAGTAAAGAGTGCCTATGCTTGAACGACCGGATACGTGATTTACACCTAAAATATACCGCAGCTTGTCGGTAATTCTACGAGTCGAGTCCGAGTCGTTGCCACTGCAGCGCGTGTGAAATAAATTTGACTACCGCGCACCTGGAGGAAGATGCGGCCAATTTTTTATTAATAATTGACATCGCGATGTTGATAGTGTAAAATTTTTTACACGCCCACGACGGGCTGATTTTCACTATTATGAAGATACTGTTCAGTCGAGATCATTTCCAAACGTTGGATATGAAAAATAGTGAAATTATTAAATGGACCAAACAAACGCGACTGCGATTAAATTTTTCTTCAAGTTGTATCAGACCCAAATAATGCCATCTCGATTTCGTAAGAAACAGAAACAAAAAAAAAATCAAAAAACTCAGTCATCTGGAAATTTTTGAATAAAATATTATGCTTTCTTAATTTTAATGCAGAAGCCATGCCACGTAAGCGGATTATCTGCATATCGGACATTCCATATCAACTTGACCGATGATTTTGACTCACCGTATTTGATTAGCTTCAGAATTTTACGTACGATTCTATGGTCGCAAAAAAGGGCTTCTTAATTTTATCAGATTTTTTCCTACGACCGTTAATTTTTAACGATTATTTAAATTTATCTTAGAGTTGGCAGTTTTTGAAAATCTCAAAAAATTCTCATCAATCTTATTTTTCATCCCAAATATTCTGACACCCGACTCATGCTCATGCTGGGAGATTTTTTCTTCTATTTTTTTTTTTTCAGCTCTTCAAACATTTGGAAAAACAAAACACAATGTCTCAACGTTCCGAAAATTCTCAAAGAATTATCGAAATTTGGTATTCAACTGTGAATCTTTTTCCGTAAAGACGCAGAATTTTCGGTAATTTCTCGCGAATTTTCGGAACGTTGAAACATGGTATTTTGTGTATTTTCAAAATGTTTAAAGTGGTAGAAAAAATAAAATAAGAAACCGCCCCACCAGGTAACGAATGTCAGAATGATCGAGATGAAAAATACGATTTTTGATAATTTTTTGAGATCAAAAAACAAAGCCAATTTTTAGATAGATTTAAATGATCATAAAAAAATAACGGTTGTAGGAAAAAATCTGAAATAACTAAGAAATGCTTTCTTGCGACCAAAGAACCGTATAAAAAATCATGAAACTAATCAAAAATGGTAATAGAAAATCGTCGGTCGAGTTGACATAGAATGCCCCATATGTACTGAACTCTGATTTTGATTGAAAAAATTACTCGTGAGAAATGAATATAGTCTGCATACGATAAACTATATGCTTTATTTCAAAATGCATTAATTTTATCGAAAATCCACGTTCAGTGAATACTGTAGAAATTGGTTATGAAAAAAAATGATCCATTATCGTTGGAATTGGGCAAACTATACGAATTTGGTTTTGAGGAAGTTGGTGAGTGAAGAATTGATGCTCATTATTCCCATATTTTTTTATGAAATACAAATATCGAAATTTTTTCCCAAATATCGAATTTCGTTTCGAATCACTTCGAAATGGTTGAAAGTGTTGTATAATTATTTGGTTGAGAAGACTGTTGGTACGATTTCACTCCAACACGATTGTTTATAACGTTGGTATCGATAAAAATGGCATTCTGCAAGATTGGGCCAATGCCAATCCTGATTTAAAAAAAAAACAGAAATAGCAAATTTACTATTGACAGTAAAAAATCGGTTCAGTGAATTTGTGAAAACCGGTTTCAGATTAGCCGTCGTGGACTGAAATCGAACGAATCTGGACTAAATCTTTGAATGTTTTCAAGCAGTTTGAATGGAATGTCAATAACTTGACTGTCCTTTTCAATAAGAATATTTTTCTTCCCGAATTTTAAAAACATCATCGATTACATAAATTTGTGGATTTTTCAATGTTCGACGATCTGATCAATAAATTAGCGAAAAGTTTTTGAATTTCAATTCATCAAGCTCCTTGATAAAAATACACGATACTGTAACCCCATCTCAGATTATCAATCACCGAACTATTTGATCAAAATTGACTGTTTTCAACTTTATTCGTACTATAGGGTCAATTTTTTGCGAAATATCGCCACAACCTAAGTCATTTATTAATTTTAAACCTCTGTTCACGAACTTCTCCGTTCCAAATCTTTTTATACATCCTCAATTCGTCCGGTTTCACATTTCGCCGCTGATTTTGAGGCCGGGATTACGGAACGAGCACAGAGATAAGGAAAAGGTTCTTCCGGCGCTAAAATAACTCCCCGCGATGCGGCGAAGCATTACAACGGTGTCAAAGGTTAATCGGGGTTGCTGTACGTCATGCTAACCCGAGATCTTAATTACCGAACAGAGTAATCATCTGCCGTTACACTAATGGTTAAAAATTTGAAAGCAGTTTTTTTTTCTTCCCGCGCAGAGAGAGAAAAAGAGAAAGAGAGAGAGAGAGAGAGACAGGAAGAAAAAGAACCTGATGTGCGGAGCATTGGAATCTGTGAAAGGTGAAACCGCACGTTGATGCAGAGGACATTTTTTTTTCTCTTCTGTAATAATTGATGTACTGTGATATAATATTAGAAAAATATTGTCACGGCATTTATCTGTAGAAGCTAATTAATTCATTCAACGAACATTGCTTTACAATTGAAAAACATTTTGGCGCAAGTTCAAGGGATAAATTTGGCACGTTGAAAATTTGACCATTTGTTTTTTATCTATTTCAATCTTGTATCGGGTCCAAGAAAAAGATTTTCCGCAATTCTTTGCAGTCGCAAAACCAAAACCAAGAAACTAGATGAAGATTGATCCTCGAAAGGATTTGAGGAAGAAAATTGATCTAAGTTGGACAAATCCCACTCTTGGTTTGTATTGATTTCACGTCGATTTCGAAATTTCCTAAACTAGAAGCAACAAATTTTTATTTATGAAAAATGTAAGATATGATAAAAATGAAAAATGATAAATGATGCAAAAATTTGAGTAAACTTTCTGGAAAACGAAAAATTCACGCTTTGAAAAATCTCATCGTAAATTGACGGATTCCTGAAGTGTTCGAAAGAATGGGTGTCTGATTGAGCGACTCCTTCGACGAATCAATTACTCGTTGGCTGATTGCAACGTCGTTGCGAAATACTCGATTGAAAAACGAACGCGCCTCGCGGAAATCTGAAGGAAGGATATTGTGACGAGATAATTCGCGAAGAGTGATCCGCGTGGGGCTTATTGCCAAGTGAAACGGGGAGAATTAGCAACGTAAAAGGTAGGATGGCTTTTAATTCCGTGCGGGAGATGCTCGGCTCAGTGAATTTGAAACTTTTACCATCCCGCATTTACAAGGCCGTAAAAAAGTTCATGGCCTCTAATAGCGGGCGGCAAATTCTACCCCCTGTACTTAACGTCCGGTGCAGCAGCAGCCTCTCGGCGAATCCTTCAGATCCTGCAGCTCGTACTTTACCGGCACCCGATCATCCAGCAAAACCCGATGAGAATAAAGCATTCCGTGCAAAAACTGAGGGAAATTTCTATCGCGGTCGCAATACGGTGTAATAATCGAAAAATTCGGTTACGGCCACAAAATGGTCATTTGTTTTTTAACTGTGAGCAGAAAAACCTGTTATCCGTACGTTGTTATTATTTTTTATCATGTCGATATATGTGGAGAATTTCATGCGAAATTTTTGCAATTATACCGTACTCCGAAACAGTACTCTGAATTTTTTCAGATTTTATTTCAACTGCTCAATTATTTATAAGTATGTAAAGTGGCTTTGAAAAGAATGTTTGTTTTTTTAAATTCTCAGAAATTGAATTATCTATGCCCAACATTTCAAGACCGAGTCCATAAAGGGCCGATTTTTTTTCGAGGAGGCTGCTTAAAAATATTTCGCCACTTGTTAAATTTGTACAGTACGAAGATCTCTTCCAGAATACAAACGTATAAAATATTGAAAGTATAATCAGAAAATTAGGCATGTATGCTGCATTTCAAATCACTCCAAAATAGTGTGAAATAAAGCAGATTTATTCAATTTCATTTTACGCTGGGTCATTTTATCGATATTACAATTTTTTCCATCAAATCTATTCCAGCGACTTTGTAAAAAGTAATCGTCCAAATAAAATGAGCCGTCGTATATTTAAATCTAACGAATCTACGATATTTTCCATCAGTTTGAAAAGGTTTGAAATAAGGGTTCACCATCCAACGCTTTCGTACGAAATTCCAATAATTGCTGTTTTTATTTTTTTATTTTATAAAAAAACCCTTTGAAATTTACAAATTTAATAATTCGATGAATACTCAATGTAGTCTCATGAAAAAATTATTATCAAATATTGATCTTCGGTCGACCAATCTCCTTAAAGGAGAAATGTGAGTTCGGAGCTATCGAGACAAATTTCATTAATTATTTTTTTTCGCGTTTTGTGTGAATGATGCGATTTTTTAGTCACTGCACGGCTTGAAGAAGTTAGTACCACAATTTAAGCCGGATTCTAGACACGGCGACAAAAAAAGTCACGCCAAGACTAACAAATTGAAAAGATTTCGTACACTTCACAAAGACTCTTGAGCCTAATAAACTCAAAATTTAAATTGATTCACAAAGAATCATAGCATATGATACCGAAAAAATCGATAGGCTATTAACTTCTTAAAATCGTTTATTACAAACCGCATGTATGAAAAAATTCTCTTAAAATCGCTTAAAATCGTTAACTGAAGTCACGTTAAAACATGCTCGAAATAATAAAAAAATCTTGGAAATTGAAATAATGTAAAATCGGATGTATTTACAGAAAAGGCGTTCGTCAATCAATACAACCTGCAAGTCGTATTAAAAATTGACTCTCGTCATTTCAGCAGCATGAGTCGAAAACTTCGTATATATTGTCAAGAGGCGTTGTTTCGTTCACAGTGTTATTATTTCTAACCGGTAACAAGGAGAAATTCGCTATAGAAGGGTGCTGGGGAGGGTGAGGGGGAAGAAAAATTGACATACGAATACAGGGTTCGTACGTTTTTTGGAACCCAAAATTCCCAGACTTTTCCAGGTGTTCCAGCCTGAAAATATGATTTTTTTCAGTAACCTTCCAAAAAATATGCCGCTGATTAATGAGAATTTTTTTGCTTATTAATACTAATACCTTCAATGTTACCTAGTAATTAATTTACCGTCCGACTACTAATTTACAAACAACAGCCAGCGATTTTCAGTAATAAAAAAACGAAAGAAGGTTTGATATCAAGTAATTTACGTACAAGAACGAGTTTATTTCTTCAAAAAACTTAAAGTTCCACACGGAAAAAAAAATTCTGTTCGGCGAGCTGTATTCTACAGCTCCAGTAACTATACGCACTCTACGGTCTATCTTGTAGTTACAGCAACTATATATTAGTCAGCTCTGATAGCTGCAAGTTGTTCAGCTCTCACAGCTGAATGGTTTTGCTCTAAGAGCTGTAAGTTGCGCTGTGCTCTGGTGCGTTGACATATTTCATAACCTTCAAATTTCATGAGTATGATTTAAATACAGTTGATAGATAATTGTTTGAATAGTCCATTCAAATATGTAAATGACACTGAATGAATAATGATAATAATGATGAAAAATAATACTAATAGCAATATAATTGTACTATTTAATAATAAGCGCTGTGAGCGGATCCGAAAAATTCTGGTCTAGCTCTTCGAACGAAGCTGTTTAGCTGAGAGAGCTGAACAACGTACAGCTATGACAGCTGACTAACAGTCAGTTATACGAACCATGCAGTGCTCTTCCGATAACAGAACGTTTAGTTCGACGAACTGTTTACAAGTAACTATCTAATATTTAGTTCCACGAGCTGAATTTTTTTTTCCGTGTAGTCTTATTTTCGAAATTCCCTGACTTTTCCCCGAGTTTTCCCGGTTTTCCAGGTTTTCCCTGTGCGTACGAACCCTGGAATAATAAAATCGTAGGCAGTCGGCAGCGATACCTGGCCATTTACCCATCAACCCACATCGTCCGGCTATGCATGTCCGGCAAACACACCGAACGATGCCCGCTGCGATGCTGATTACGAGTGTAAGCCTGGCTGCAGGTGTTGGTTTCTATCCTCGAGATGCCTGCACAGCCGTTACACACACCGCGTGAACAATCGGTTAAATTCTTACCGCCACGCTGGCAGTGCGGGATTATTATCAGCTCTAACGGTTCGCTGCAACTGCACATAGAACGTTGGGTATGTAATACCGTCGACAAATCAATACACACAATGGTGATCGTCTCTTGGCGTTAGACGGATCCTTGGATCCGCCACAGCCGATGGATTGACACTTAATTTTCTACGGTTAGATTCCGAGACTTTTGAACCCGCGACGCGGCACAGCGTGTATAATATTTAATGCTGAAATATGTACTCGAGTACACTCTGGAATTGTTGTACAATACATTGTGAATCGCTTTAGCTTGATGCGCATGCGCTACGATTCGAGAGCGGTTGTTTGCCAGGATGGCCAACCGTCACTAACGTAACCTCAAAAATTTCTCGCCGCTTGTCGCTGGCAGTTGCGCGGTCAACACCGGCAGCTGTAAAAATATTTTAGGTTACATGCATCGCGGCGAATTGTCGTCTGAATTTATGACGGTTGGACACCCTGGCAAACGTATACATGGATCGTGGACCCACATTTCGGGTGTTGGTGAAAAATCAGAAGCACAGAAAATCAGAATGGTCAGAATTTCGAACATAAATATATCGAAAACTCACAATCACGAAAGAACAAAGTGGTGAATCTTTGTTAAGTCAGAAATAATGGAAGTAGAATATAAAGGTATCGAAATTTGAAGTTGTAGAATTTAGATTACACAACTGGTGAAAATTCTGAAAGGCCATTAGCGGAATGAGGCAACTGCGATTGCTCACAAACACAAATGAATAACCTTCGGATGGATCATAAAGTAGAATTTTCTATTAGTAAATAATCTTCTAGTAAGCTCGAAGTAGAAAAAAAAAAAAAAAAAAACTCAAAAACATACAATTCTTGGAACTTTTCGCAAATTTTTCAGGAATTTTGCACACGACCATTCATTTTTAATTTATTTTGATTCATTGAAACTTATTTAGACGTAATTCATTCCTAACAGTTTAACTGGATTGTTTATTTTTTAATTTTAATGGAACATTCGACGAACTGAATTTACCTATAATTTAGAACTTGGAATACCAGTCCGTGCCTAAAGCAAAACAGTAAAACTTTTTTGCTCGTCTAGCTAGTTTAATAGTATATAAACTAATAATAGAAGCCACCTATCTTCTTGTGAAAAAAATTTTTTTACCGTATCTGATACTTCATAAATCATTACAAATTTTCCAACCATTCATTAATCGCTTTTAACTTCTTTGGTTAATCAAACTTGAAATCTTGAAATCCTGCATGAGAAAATCTCTCGGAAAATCTACTCAAGTTCCTCAAAGAGATAATTCCCAATTTTCGTTGAAATTGATACTGAAATTCTCTGTCTCGGAAAAAAAAACAACTCTCGTCGATGAATTCTAATGGAGACAAATTGACGTCCAAGTTTCCTGTATTTTGGAGACATCGTTTGTGAGTAAACTTAATTAAAAAGTCATCGTACCGCAATTGAAGAATATCCTTCGCCATAAGCATACACGCATTATTTTGAGAGTTTCATAACTTCTACGTAAGTTCCCGAAATGTTTTGAAGTGTTTGTAGTGATTCTTTTAAAAAATTCAACCAAAATCCGGTCGTCAGTTGATTTGTTTCAACAATCCATCGGTCGAATTAACTTCCTCGAGCAAAAGTCTGGGAATATTCGAGTGTAATCGAAGCGCGCAATTCGTCATGCGGAACGAAACGGAATTAAAAGATCTTGAAATTCGTGCGAGGCACTTGAGATCACCGCATCATCAGAGGCTAAATTTATTTACCGCGTATCGACAGTCGAGAGTGTTGAAATTGCAGGTTAAAATAAGCGTTTTATAGAGTTGGATAAAAAATTGGTCCGATGATTGTTGTAATCTTGTGAAAATTGTGCGTAGCTGCCGAGCTCGTAAATTTCCAATATCCCGAAGTAGGCAATGAAAGTTCGAGAGGGAACAACAAAACAAGCGTCCGGTTGAAACAGGCCGTGGGTAGATTCACGAGCTATTGCCACAGTCGCATATATATATATATATATGTACCTACATTCATCTGGTTGTGTAAAACTCTATTCCCGCAGCACTTGCGGCTATTATTCAACCATTCCCATAAATCATTGTATAATAAATATTACCCGCATGCAGCGGTTGGGGTCCAGGATCGAAGATGAGGAGAGAAAGAAGAGAAAGACAAAAAATAAAGAAGGCAAGGATAAACGAAGAAGAGGAGGAGATTGGGCTCAATATAAGACACTGTAAAGTTACGTGCCAGAACGGAATGCCTTGACCAGTACCAATAAAAAAATTTAAAAAAAAAAACAAAAAAAAAACGGGAATCGCGTGTTTTACTTTTCCTCTATTCACGTCTCGCACAGACATCATGGACAGTGTTCTTTGCTGGCGCAGCTTCTCTCGGAATTCGACGAGGTTATACAGTTAAAAATCCCTATTTTTTCGTAAGTTTATTACAAGATATTCGGATGTCGAACATCTACGAACTTGTTACATATTACCTAAGCTATGATTTTTTCCTTCGAAATAAAAAAAGAAAGACTAAAATTTTATACAAGATCAAGAGACCATTTTAATTTGCTTTTTTTTTTTTTTTTTTACCACATTCGTATCGCTGAATATGCAATTTTTCAACGTTCCACTGATATTGACTTTTAGTGAGAGAATAAAAAAATCTGTACCACTTAATTTGTGAATTTCAGGTAATCAGGTGGCCAAATAAGTCATCGGAGGGTGAAATCGAACGAATGGAATAAATTTTTCACCGTTTCTCAAGCGAGTGCAAATGAAAAATAGATATTCAAGCTCTTGTTCGTAATTCGAGTCTACTTTTTTTTTCTTAGCATTTCTAGGGGAAACACAATAGCTTACAAACGGTAATAATTTGACAAATATTCGCTATGCGACCATACTGTAATATATTACCAAAAAGGTATTGATTTTCAACTGACCGGTTTTCTCAAAGCTCGAAGTTATGATAAGGAATCCAAGACGAGTATAATTAACGTTACGTTGATACTAGCGTTTCGGTATTTGGCAAAATCACAACATTCTCAAGTCGATATCGCAAAAATTCGCAATTTCGCATAACCTTAGAGTGAAAGTAATACTTGAATACTTTCTATCGAACCAGATGAAATGATTGTTGTTCGGACCATAGTTATACTCGTATATTTGAATAATCTTTTTGAATTTTGAGTTTAGGACAACTGGATGTTCAAAAATTACGTCAAACAGTAAGAAGTAAACTTTTTACGCTATTGTACTTACAGCCGCCTTTTTCTGATATCTTGCAATAAAGAAAAGTCTGAAAGATAGTTCGAAGTTTGTATTACTGACCACAAAAACCTGCATCCAAAAATTCCTTCCAGATTTTAACGAAAAAATTCGGGAAAACGTTGTAAAAAAAAAAAAGTGCTCACCCTAGAATCCTCCCTTAGGACCGTAGCTTGAGTTATCAATATTTCACTGATTACTTTTCTACGTTACCATTGTATCGCTGCGGAAACACCGTTTTCTGAATTTTACCTTATTCTCGCAAGCGAATTTAGAAACGGTTAAAAAATTGATATAATTTTGTAATTTATATCTCAACAACAAACGATCCATTTCAATTGGGGCTTATTTTATCTAAAATTATGCACATCGAACTTCGCGTTCATATTTTTTTGACCGCAATCAATTAACAGTAAACATTGGTGTTGATAATAATGTCAACCATTTCGCTGCATGACATGCTTTGTAGTACCTACGATATCGGAAAACTGACGCTACCAATTCACTTCAAATTCAGTGACAGTCTTTTCGGATAGTTGTCCTCTTTGCCACTATCCTACTTTTTTCATTATTTCACTAGTCAATTAATTGCCTGAATAGAAGAATTCGTGAATTTTTGATGAAAAATCAAGGTTCGACTTCAAACTTTCATCGCTTTGTGTGAAAATCGAAAGAAAATGAAATATTTTTACACGACTTGCGAAGCTCTTGCAACCAAAATGAGTCCAAAAACATTGAATTGGGAATGAAAACACCAGCATTCAAACATTATAAACTTTCTCCTGATGAAAGCTTTTCTCAAATCGTTGATATCTTGACTTATCTCATTCGAATTTTCTCAGATTCACTTCCAACACACGTAAGGGTTGCTGTTTCATTAGTGTTCACTAAATCATTGTGGCAAACAGCGTTGCTTGAGATTTTTACAAACGATTTTTTCTCTCTTCCTAACTTTCCATCCAACTAGTCCAACCAATTCCTGATCATTAAGCAAGTTCAGAATAAACGACCATGCTATTTTATACCTTTCTTCAAAACAAGTTCTCATTAATTAGCGTTATTTATTAAGACATTAATTTCAGTTTTGTAAATTCACTCTCGAAATCCATACCAGGCAGATAAATATACGTATAAGGTAACGCGGTATACTCAAACCATAAGCAATTATTCCCGCTCGTTCCCCGATCCGTCTATTATCTGTTATTACGTCAGATGTTCGCGGTGGTCAATTATAAGATTTTAATTAGGGGTCCATGTCGATGCGCGGAGTGCGTTTTACGTTCGTGTGTGTCAGCGTGTATAAGAGAGGGCAATTTTTTTGGCTTCGAGGCAGAATTTTAAAGAGAATATTTTAAAATCTTAATTAACTTTCTAGCGGCAGCTCGGAACTCACGCGAAATTAACGGGCCTAATTGCAAGGGCCGGTTATACTAACAACGCGAATTATTAGCGAGTGAATGATTCAATTTCAAAAATATACGGGAAATTCTCATCCGAGAATCTACCGAACTGCGTAATTACGGTTTAAATAATTACTGTGACACACCGCTTATTATAAACCGACTATAATAGATACACGGTGTGGCCGATGACAAAGAAAATAATAACCGTGCACAACGCTAAGCGTTACGCAAGTAATGCGATTTTTTAATACAATCCATTATGCAAACTACGATAATTATTTTGTCGGGATCGCATTCGAATCGAGATTGTTTCTTCTTCTAGCACCATGCGACTGCTTTTGAACTCAAACGATAATGATGACTTAATGTTAATGATTATCAGACTGTTTAATTGTCACTGAAAATGTTTCTGCTCTGCTCTGGAAATTAGTAAATATGTGTATCGAACGAATTTATTACAGTCGATCAATTTTGTCGATGACAGAATCAACTGCAGTTTAAAATTTCAAAGTGATGACGAGAAAATAGTCGAATGAAAATTCAACGTCAAGTTCTGAATATTTTACACGTCAGAACTTTTCTTTTTGGCGTATCTATCAACAAGATAATATAGTAGCTACAAATTGCCTCGTTTCGTTATATGTGATTTAAACATTAGCTCCGAATTCACAGATAATATTACTGGTAAATCCTCATGATGGATTTTCTAATCGATTGCTTTTCTGATTCAATTCGTTTCACCTCAACTAAAATACAGCGAGGAATATGATCTGGTATTTGAAAAAAATAACTCCGGTCGTTAGTTTCTTATGCCAATTAATCATTATTTTTAAACCAGCGTAGTGATTTTTTTTTCTTGATGATCAAGTGTTTAAATATTTTAGGAAATATTATTCGACTTTCAGTAATAGCTTTTCTCGAATTGTAGTGAATATACCGAAAAAAAGAAATACCAGAAACTTGAATTTTTAATTCGAACATGAAAAAACTCCAAACTGTTCGAAACGTTTCACAATCAAATTACATAGATGCGATCTTTCGTATCACAATCACACACACACGAATCATATTATTAATTTTACTGAACTTTGGCGCAACGTGGAACGAAGAAAACGAAAAGTTTAGGAAACTCTCACTGAGACTGAAATTTTTAAACGCTGTGTTTTGAAGCAAAAACACCCAGTTGGGCGAACAATTTCAGAAGACCGACATTATTATATCATTATTCGCAAAATTTTTATTTATTTTTTTGAATCATCTCTCAATTTCCGTTTATGAAATGACGGTACCTCAGAAATTCAAAAAAAAAAACACATAATTTTCAGAAGTCTTCTAGAATTTTCTTAGAATTTAATAGACGACCTTCCGTTCTCAATTTATTCTAGCTGACTGTTACATATTTAGATACAATTCATCCCGCAACGTTTCACTCGATTCTTCAAATAGTTTTTTTTTTTACTTTTGTTTTGACGTTTACTCGTTTCTTCGTCAGTATCGTTCTTCATTTCAAAGTTTTTCTCCTACGCGACAATTTTCCCCAGTTATCCCAATTCGAACGCGTAATAAAAGAAACTAAGCTATTTGGGACTGATCGACACACGAGCTTTCTTGTTCGTCCGACTGGCTTCGATTCAATTCAATAAACTTTAATTTCACTTTTCAAACCTTCGTTGTATCACGTTTTTGGTTGAAAAAAATTTTCGGGCTGACTGTACATCCCGTGCATGCCTAATTTGTAAGTGGTTTAATCGTACGTATGGCGTACATACACATATTATACATATGAATATACATACCTAAGCAATTGTTAATACGTCAATACATATTACACATGCATCCAGGCACGTCGGATACACATACGGCTTTATCAACTATTGCCAATTATCGTTATTATTTTAACAACTATTATTGATGATTCCGCGGTACAAATTACTGGTGATGACCGCTCCATTATTATTGCAGAATGATTGTAGCCAGAGAATAGTAAACGTGTCGGTTATAATAGCGCAATAAAAGTTATACCCACAGAGGGGAAACACAAGTTGGACGTTTTTATGTATATACTAGGATAGTCCTTCTCTAAGGGTAGGAACATTTTTTACTGCTACGCTCCCCAGACCAATTTGGAATGATGAAAAAAAAAAAAATATGTGTATAGTTTCACGAATAATTCGAATTCGGATTCCTTGCTGAGGCGCGCCTGATGTGGCTATGGTCAGGTTAATATCAGGCACGTCTGATCTGACTCTGAGCAGGCTCAGGTCAGGCAAACTCTACTACGGTGCACCTGATCTGACCCCGACCGAGCCTGACGCATTGCAAGTACCGCGAGTCGCCACCAGGCGTCGTGAAAGTCCTTGGCGTTCTCATGATAAAAGTATCAGATGACTTGTAATAAAGTGTGGCCACCCACCGGCAAAATCATGCAAAACATCATTTCGCAAGTTATCATTTTTATAAACATCTATCTACAGATAACAGATTCTTATTCTATTTATCTTTTGCTTTGCATCCACGTAGGACTAAGTTATTTCTCACGTTATTTCAAAAATCAATAAATCTGAACATTTGTTGCCCGAGTTTGATCAGGTAGTGCCCTCAACCTGCCCTGATAAACGCCTGATGAGGCCATTATCCAATTCTGATCAGGGACTGAACGCATCGAGGCCTGAACTCAGCCGCATCAGGGCATTCTGGAACGGTGAACGACACATTTCCGGTCAGGCTCCGATCAGGCGGTGATGATAATGTCCACGCTGGTTGTTGAGGCACGAGTCAACATTGACGTAGCGGCCTGAAACTTTGCATAGTGTAACGATTTTAGTTTCTTCTACAATCTACGCAATAAAATCAGACAAAGACGTAAACACATAAAATCAGACACCAAGAGAAATTGAGTCATTTGTACAATTTTTGGAATTTCTTTTTTTTTTCTTTTATTTCTCCACTCTTTCTTAAATTCGTTATTCTATGGTGACAATATAAAAGGGACGCTACTCGTCGCAGGTCTGACGAACTTAGCCTGATTGAAAAAAAAAAAAAAAAAAAAAAAACACTTAATAAATGACACACAGACGTATAAATGAAAAAATAAAACGACGACTGAGGAGAAAATTGTCCGTAAAATAAAATTGAGACGAGAGAGGTTTTTTAGTCGGACATGTAGATATGTACCAGAAGACGGTGATGATTTTAAAAATGAATAAAAAATATTATGATTGAAGTCTGTGTATTCTCAGTCCTATATTCTGTTAAAATTTCTACCTGGCCAGGATTTACGCTTCAACTCACTATTGTCACACGTCTTATATTCTCTGTCTCTCCCACTCTGTCTTTTCTCCTATTTTCACTGCATATCGTCACAATGGTTTATTTTTTTTTTTTTTTTATGATTTGGAACAGGTCTGGGGGGTGTCACAATGAAAATTTTGCCGACCCTCAAATAAGGCCACCCTATAACATAATATAAACCGCGCCGTAAATTGATAAAGAAATTTAAGATAAGTTGAGAAGTAGGGAATCAGTCGGACAATATGAATGATCAAGTTCTGCAGATCGGTCAAACCTGAGGTAGCCTCTCGTATCCTCTATTTTCATTTGACGTTCAACTCGTTCATACCCTGCAGCTTTTTTGACCTCGATTTTTCTCACGTTATTCTTTTTCACGGCCATTCTTGCGGGCGTTTAAAGGGTGGGTAATGATTCCTTAAAACGAGCATCATGCGCCTGCTGCCGAGCCCTGATCGATGCAGCTCTTACCCTTATTTGGGCCGAAGTTTATCGGCCGTATTTCTACCGCTGCTTCTCCTGCAATGCTGCTGAAGTTACGCCGCAAATAAAGAATCGAGGGTAAAGGTATACGACTGCTCGTGCCTGCCTTCTTCATCGGAACACCTTTGTCTCTCATGATTAAAAACACCACAGCTGGGAAGACGACGCGGTCGTAAGGCGAGCCTGCTGCCGGGATGGACAAACCCTTTTTTAATCGCCGAGCGTATAAGATGCAATTAAACCAGCTCCAGGCCGTATTATAAAGGTATATACCACGTATATGCACGTATTTGCCAATTGCCCGAAGTGAATCATATGTTGGCAATTAATGCGCGTCTGTTTTTGAGCAATAATATCGTACAATTTCCAGGATAATTGGAAAGTCACAAAGCGACATGAGGCACTTAATGGCCGCTGAAACCCGCCAAAACAAGTGGATTTGGGCTGATCGTGAGTAAAATAATAATAATATGAATGATAATAATAACAACGTCACTATCTCATTAGAATTTTGGAAATCTGATGTCAGATTCGAGATCAACGACCCAAAAAACCAACAAATATCAATCTTCTTGAAAATCTAAATGGTCTTAGTTTTTTTTTTCACCATCTCGTATACATTAATTTCGAATGTTGCAAATCTGACCTTAGATTCATGCGATCAGTGATCCAAAAAACCTTACATTACGAATCTTCATTCAAATCCATCCATTCATTCTCCAGATATCGTCATTTTTATTTTATTTTTTGGAATTTTGTTATTCACTTAGTTCAAAAGTACTGAACCGATCAAAGCCAAAATTTTATCAGTTCTAAGTCTTAAAAATTCACGTCGATTGAGACCAAAAACATGAAAATCTAGGTGACTACATTTCGAGATATCATCGGGCGAAAAATTTATCACACATACATAGATACGTACAAACATCCAGACGTGAATCCGAAAATAGTCGGAGGTGATTTTTTAGATCTTTAAATGTCGAGATCTCGTGAAAACTCAACTTTTCATTTTCGGGGTGTTTACAATAACTTCGTATTTTCTCTGAAAACAGAGAAACGGGAAGTTAAAAAACTCTACTTTGCATAAAATTATGGTAAACCTTAGTTAATTATGGCTGTAATAATTTTAATCGAGCTTTTCGATCGACTGCGAAAAACGACACGCAAAATAATACAGGTTGCATGTTTATAGTGAATTAATGCTTTGTTTGAAAATGTCTTGATCAAATCCAGAATTCATGTCAGGTGAATTTAATAGAATTCTTTTCTGATCTGAATTGTTACGACTCAACTGTTTCCACCGAGATTTATGGTCTTTTGTTAAAACTTGTCCCGGCTTGATTAATTTGAAATCTCAGATTCTTGCATTTTCCTTTCGATACTTTGTAAAATAACAAAACCGATTGAAAAAATTTCCAGTAAGGTTTCTTCAACTAATTTTGACAGTGAACGTAAGTAAAATAACATCCTCAGAATGTGACGGAAACGAAACCGAGCATATTCAAAGAACACAAGTTGAGAAAATTTTTTATTACATCGGTAAAAAAAATTATAATCCTTTTCAATTTGATTGATTCAAATCCATATTTCCTATCGATACCAATGTTCAATATATATTCAATTGCCAATGTATATTTCACGATACAAACTAAATTCCTAATCGCTGTTCTTGCTGCACCCTCAAGTACAAAAACTTACGTTGTTTTCATGTGTGGTATTTTGTTTCACTGGCTATCGGATGGTGCGGGCATTCTATCGTGAGGAGTGTTCCTAATTTGGATAGGTGCGATATCTCCGAGCGATTCATCAGGCGTCCTGATGATGTTTCCAATTAGTGTAACTCGATCGTTCAGTGATGGATGTTTCACCACGATATCGGCGCCAGTCGTCGTGTAAATTCCGCATATTCCAACGTCTCTTGCTAATTTTTTATCTTTTTTTTTCGTTTTTTCGTCGCATACCGAAGTGTTTGTCTCACTTTTTGGTAGTTCACGATAAGACAAAGAATACCGTGGATTTGTACGTGCATCGGCGTCTAGAATGCCTCCAATTCGTTATAATGTTTTTGTAGTAGTAAGGAAATTGAAAAAACATTTCTTCAGCTAATTTTGGACCCATACCAAATCGTGTTCTTTCTTTGAGAAAATGTTTGGTGTATTTATAAAAAGTTCGTAACGTCAATATGTCTCGATCAGAGAAATTGAAGACGAATTATCCAAACCTCATAGAATCTGGAAGGCTTAAAGAAAAATCTGAAACGAATTCATGTAGCAGTGGACAATTCCGTCTGTGGCAATCCTTAAATACGATTCAAAGAATGAAGTTTCGTATTTTCGGATATCCAGGTACTTTTCCCTGTGAAAGCTTGCGACATGGTTTTACACGCATCGAGCCAGTTTGAAAATCGACAGCGTCGAAGCGTAAAAAAAAATTATACGTAGAAAAATCCCGACTCGAACCGGAGATCGACGCAGTTTCAAAAGAGGAGCGAACCGGCGCAATGAAATTGCGTTATTACAATAAAATTCCGTACAAGCAAGCTCGGTATTAAAAAATGTCCGTTCTCGATACGGTGCAGCGCAGACGCAAGGCCTCCTTATAGAGTTTCATACCCCCATAGCGCGCAGCGTGTATGCGATTGCTGTTTATTACACGGCAATAATTTATATTTTTGCTCCCCGGGTTCGTTAAACTGGATACGCGAGCATTGAGCATCCTGCGCAAATTAGCTATTTATTGAACGACTCGTGCTGCACGAACAATTCCGAGCCGAGTGCTCTGCGCAGTATGTGGCGTTGGAAGTGGAAGCTCGGACTGGTGCACAGTCTGCGCCGTCCTCGAACCTACGGAGATGTTGTACGCAAGAAAAGGTTACAAGCAGTATCGCGTGTGGAGACACTGCAGAGGCTGACGTCGGTTTCCTGATAATTCAAAAAACCCACCGCCCGTAAAGCCTGCGCCTCTTACCTTACGAGCAGTATCAGTGGAACCTGCTACTCGTAAAGGTTGATGGTTATTGCCGGACTGTTAGCGGATATTGCAACGAGCTCGAAAAGCTCTTCGGAATCATTATTTTACTCGAAATGAAAGACTGGTCACTGCCCGACTCACGGTTGTTATGCCATATCTAGGAATGTAAAAAGACCTGATTGAACGTTCACCCCATTATAATGTACCCAATATTCGTCTTTGTACCATTTGTACCATTCAATGATTCGTTTATTTAATCCATCCAGCCGAGAGTCTCAATTTTTTTTATAGTCGGTGTTGTGAGCGCGAATCATTGTTTCACTCCGAATGCTGGGCTTTTTATTCCAAAGCATAGTTATCGTCCCACATAATCTATCAATGAACAAAGACACGACTAGACGGTCACATCGTTCTACTACTCACTTCATCTTTGTACTGTTCAATGGATCGTTTGTTTATTTTTTATGGGTATTACGACCGCGGCGAGAAGCTCTATAGAATCTTCATTTTAGTCAAAATGAGGAACGGTTTGTTCCAAAGCATAGTCATCGACCCAGCTCACTCAATCAGGAAAGGTATAAGTGGACAGTCGCATCGTTTCACTCCTCATCTTGATACAATTTCATGGTTTATTTGTTCGTTTTCCTTTTCCTAAAACACAACGTTTTATTTTTATACTGAGCGGATGCTCTATCTATCAATGTTGCTCATTGAGAATGTTGATCCTCTGTATTGTGATTGAATTGCTCCAGGGCAAACTTCTGAAATGTGTTGCCACTACGAAGAGTAGATTTTCGAATGCAGCGAGTCACTCGGGTTCTTTATTCTCTACTGGAGAAAAATGTACGCATATACAAAATTCATATCAAATTATCTCCAGCCGTTCACTTTGTTTTATCTGCGGTAGACGGAGAGATGCATCATTACAGCAATACTACCAATCGCTCGAGTTTATAAACAGGCAAAGAACTCGTAAAGATTCACTCCTTAAATCAGATCCTGCTGGAAGGAAATTACGAGAAAATCAAGATTCAAATTTCTTACAACGATATTCAATCAAACTACTGTATCTGTTTTCAAATTTTAAATCGTTGTTCAATCACTCGCTTGTGAACAAGTTTCTAAACACCAAAGTCACTCGGTGGATTGAGGAGGACATTTAATTAGTCACGGAACGTCAAGTGAAGATGTTCCAGAAAAGTTTCCAAACTTCCAGTATAAGAGAAAGTAGACAGACCGTTGTACTGGTATGTGTTTGACTCCGAATGACTTCACAGGATTCGAAATAAGATGTCTACGCATAATTTAAAGTGAGTCAGATTGGCTGGAGCTGACTTCGGAAGATTAAATACACCTTTCAGTGAGGTCAAAATATTTCTCTGCTACTCCGCAATCGTTTTGAAAGCAACATTCCCTTAACCATCGGCAAATGAAATACTTGAACAATTCTGGACAGGTATTCGAACTGAATAAAGAAAAAAGTTATAGCTGACGAGAAAGCGAAAGAAAACGACAAGGATAAGCTCACATAATGATGAAAAAATAAGGTCCTAACCCTTGAGTAATGTTTTGACTTACACTTATATATTTCTTTTGTTTGAAAATCGAAGTGTACATGTAAGCTTGAGTATTCAACGATAGAAATTCGCACAAGCTTGGGTTAATTCAATTCGCGATGCAAGCTGATGGGCATACGTCATGTGTACTCTACCGGATTAATTAAGCGTGAATGCAGGCGCGTGATGCCGACTACTATAAAAGCGTTTTTGTATATACAAGGTGTGCTATTTTAAACGAGTCACCAGGATGCGTAAAAAACTAAGCGTGGTAAAGACTGAGTTTTATAAAAAAAAAGTTATTCAATTGCCAGAGAGAAATATGAAATGCTCGTGTATAAATGAATAAAAACTTGTACCTCTAAGCAAATCAAATCCAGACATGCCAAACGTATTTGGATTTTGTCATTTCAACAATTTTTGCCGAATTGCAGCGCTTTGAATTTTCGTATTGGCTATAGTCGAGGTCGGATCGCGTTTGGAATTAGTCTTGAGGCACGTTCATAAATTGAAATTGTACACTCGAACTCCGGACGACAAAAATTCAAAGCACTTTAACTCGATGGAAAACCGTCCGAATGAATAAATTCAAAACATATAAATTCGGCTACAGTTAATAGCTACAAGTTTTACTTTGGAAAAAGATCGGTTTCCGTTCGAAAATAAAAATGATCCTCGCGAAGATTTCTCAAATGTGTCATCGATTTCCAGGATAGATGCACTTCTCGAAACTGAACAACCTTCATCCAAAAATTTTATCGTGCAGTACCACCCTCAAGGTTTGCGAGATATCCTGACGTTCCGTTTGAAATGGGTACACCTGGTACGCAGGAATCGTTTTCTGGAAAAGCATAAGGCGCGCCTTATACCTGCCTACATAATCGGACATTACACATATAGTAGAAAAGAATTTTCCCGTGGTGTGGAGAATATATATAATTGACTCGCGGAGTAGTTTGCGCAATTAATTACGGTAATTGCCACGACTCCAGCGGCAACTGGTAGAATAAATGGTAGAACGACGGAAGGGGTATACGGCTACAACACGTCTGGGTTGCAAGGCGTCGAAAGAGGCGGACGTCAAAACGTTTCCTGCCCAAGGTAGAGAGCCGCGTTGCAGGTAGCTGGCACATCGTGAAGGCTTGATATTCAGCACCCGTGAGCCGCGTCTACTTGTCTACCCGTTTGTCTTCACATCTGCATCGTGCCGAGGTGTGCGCTCCGCAGTCTGGAAGATGACCCCACGTCCAGAGATTCACCTGTATACCAAGATTTTACACCTCTCTCGGAGTGGTGGGCGGTAAAAGCTCGAGTCGAACGTTAATTGAGTTGGGCAAATGTGATGGGATAGCATGCAGGAGTGCCAACCTACGATTGTTCCGTACAGTGAGAGAAATTTTTAATTTCGTTTACCGCTCGGTCCATAACTATTTTCATTTTTTAACCACAATCGAAAAATATAGTTCTAAGTTCAATACAAGTTCTAAGACAATAGCGCAAAATGGTTACGCGTACCTCGTTTTTCGTAATGCCAAGAATATTCAAACAGTTTTTTTCACGATACCTGTTTTACGGAATTTTTCTAGATACTATAACAAATGAATTCAAATCGAAAGTTGAAGGATTAGAAAAAATCGTTTCAAACATCTCCAGTAATGTTGTCTCCGTCGACGACGGTGAACACTGATAAAAATTAATGAATCAGAATGAAACTGAAAACCTCCGCCGACCAATTTCTCCCAAAATCGGAACATTTTCAGATTTTCTTCCATCATATTAAATTGCGAATTTGGATCTGGCAATCTGACTTGAGATTCGTGTACAGCCACCCGACAAACCGACGAGTACCAATTTCCATAAAAATCCAAATGCTATTATTTTTTTCTTAAGCTTATTGAATACCCCAAATTTAAATTTTGCAAATCTGACCTTAGATTCGTGATTAGCGACCGAAAAAAAAACTCATGCTACAAATTTTCATTCAAATCCATTCATCCATTCTCAAGATATCACAACTTGTATTTCGTCTTTTGGAATATTGTTATCCAAATAATTGAAACAGTACCGAACCGATCAAAGCCAAAATCTAGCCAGCTCTAAGTTTATAAAAGCCACGTCGATTGAAACCAAAATCATTGATATCCGGTAATTCGTTCTCGAATAAACTTCAAAACGTGGAGATCTAGTGAAAACTTGACTTTTCATTTTCAGGGTAATTACAATAAACTCTTTTTTCTCTGAAACCAGAGAAACGAGAAGTTGAAAAGAAAAAATGGAGTTCGGAAGGATAAAGGGCAACTGCAATGGTACGTCGATTTGTCACGGAATACCCCATACGTGCTTGAACTCGCTTGAATATACGTGCCTGGCTTATCCCCAAGAGGACGTATTTTCCCGTACTTGAAGAGAACCCGATCCCTGACGGAGATTGAAACGGACAGACGTACTTAGTCCGCGATCGTCAAACCGCGCGGCCGCCATCCTGCTGTCGTATTTTTTGCGTCATTAACCTTCATTGTTCGGTTTTTTTTTTCTCGTTTTTTCCTCTTTTCCTCTCCTTCTTTTGAGATTATTTATAACAGCTGAGCCCGCTTTGGCCGATATAGATTTGTCATTCCCGGCCTCGTCTCGATCTTGTCGACAATCCGTGCATTACGACACATTTCACATTATGCAAACAAAATGCCGACCGCACAGTCATGCATCACGAACATGGCGATCGATTAACAATGCGACTCGTCAGTGAAACTCGATGATATTTCCATTTGCTTGAAATTTGAACTCGTAAGAAAGCTTCGTTAAATAATTAGTTGAAAACCCACTTTCAATCAATTATGTTCCACTTGTGCCATCGTATTATTTAAAACAACTTGAAAAAGTACCATTCTTTAAAAGACCCTGAGTACAATTTTTTTTTTTTTATTTGTTTAGTTCTCGGAGAAGCGTAGGGAACGAAAGTCGATATCGAAATTCCGGTTCAAGATCCTTGTCGCAGTAACAAAATGACTTTTAGAATTTGTAATTATAAAAAAAAAGAAAAGAAAAATCCGACTTTTCCAAACAGAAATTATCGACGGATGTAAAAAAATATTCAGCAAAAGAAACAAGAAAAGAAATACAAAACAGCTCCAGAATTGAAAAATAATTTTTCTGTGTGTGAAAAGCAAAAAAACACGGATGTGTTGATTTTAAGTTTTCATATAAAATTTCTACGCACAGTAAAGTATAGTATTGCGATCCGAATGCAAAAATTGCACTGATCTCTGTTATAAATGGTCATCTGATTCCCATACTTCAGCACACATGGCAGCTAATGCCGATTGGGCCCGAAGAATCGACACTAGCGCTGCAATACCCGAAGTTAAACTAACGAGTCACGTGGGTGATGGCCTGTCAGAAACAGATCCAGTCACGTGGTAGAGCGTGGGAAAATTTTACTGGATACGCCTCGTGAACAAAAGTCACGTGATTCGTTAGTTTCGTTTTAGCTATTGAAGCGCTGGTGTCGATTTCGTCTGCTTCTAATCGACTCAGGACGTCGTGCCGAGGACGCTGTTCGACCATTCAATTAGTAAATACATACAGAGATCGATGAAAAATGAGTACAAGTGCGGACAGTTGTTTCGACAGAGGATAAACGCATTCTTCAACTCAAGAGCGCATATTACTTGAAACAAAAAACGCATAGCACGAAACTTGCAGCTTGCATCGTCGGTCATGGCTTGACGGTATTAAAAGCGATTACAAATACCAGTGGCGTACCTAAGAGGCCGGCTATGCCTAATATGCTAATCGGCAGGATCGATTCCGCCTCATCGATATCCTCGCGTGCGTGAAGTCCCTGTAAATGGAGAGGATGACGCGTGTCATCCTGCCTCAAGAATCGTTATGGAAGACCCTACGAAACGGAACGAAACGGAACGAGGCGAGGAACACGGACAGCTGCAGCCGTGCATTGCAGAGTGAAACAGACTTGCGACAGTTTCGTGTTTTACTGTTTCTTGCCTTCTCACACCGTTTCATGGAATGTTTAAGGTGTGAATATATAAAGTGTTCTTCCTCTTCGAGCACAACTGTAAGAATGTCTGTAAGTGTGTTTACATTTTGGAATCTTACGCTTCTGATGCGAAGCTCGGAAGACAGTCAATGACCGTCTAATATTGAAATGCGGATATGCATTATCAATATTAATATTAATCACGAGGCATTTTTCATTGTTGAAACATATAATTTTGAAAAACTGGTAAATTCGAAAAATTAACGACGGAGCCAGGAATCGAACCTGGTATCTAGCGATGCTTTACCGGAGCCTTACTCCACTAGACCACCTAGCCGCCCTCGTTTAAGGTGGTTCTCCACCCAAGTATCGTATCGGATGGGTGCCAAGCTAGGGCCCTTACGTCATATTGCGGATAATTGACCGATCCCTGCGAAAACTAAGTGAACATGAAATCGTAGGATTGACATGAATAATATTGCCAGAAAAACTCTGAATTAAACGAAATCTGAAAATAATGTTAAAATGTCTTGCATTTGAGGAGTCGTTACGTTACCGCGAAGTGAGAACATATAGCAACGTTGCCGTCTTGCGTCTTACTTTGATCGTCGGACCTCTGTATCGTTGACATCGCGGAAATTTTAGTCGAGTGAATTTAATGGAATTATTGAAAAAATATTCAATACGATAAGACAAAATGTGAGATATTCTCACGGAAGGTCGAAAGGAAAGTTAACGAAACAAAAAGTGAAAGAAAAACAACACAAAATACTTGCAGCTTCAACCAAAGTCACCTAGGAAGAAAAAGTTAATTTTTCACTATTGCAAATAAACACAGAGTATTGATTCATATGACGTGCTCTCAATATTACGTTAGCATGAAATATACGGTTAATAAAAAACAATTAAATAATTTTTTCATCAATAGCAAAATAAAATAATATATATTTCAGAACTTAATGTATTACCGTTTTTGTAAGTTTTCCCTAAATTTAAACTGATATTAATTATAACGGTGTAGTTGTATCCGTCAAATTTCGTTGCCAAGTATATACGCACCGACGAGTAAATGCATTCTTCGAACTTTTTAGTTATTTCATCGTTAAATATTTCGTTGAAACTTCCGACAAGCAAGGTATTTTTCGATACCTATAGAATCCTGATATTGTTAACCATGCAAAAACGCGTTTTTGGTTGCGAGTCATGAGTGGTTTGATGTGAAAATTACTCGATTGTAATTTTCACAATGTCTAGTCTACCATAACCTTCGTGATAAAAAGTGTATTTTCATCGATTTTCTGGATCGTTTGATTCTCTTATTTGCCCGATAAGGGACCTTGAAACTCCGTATACATAAATCACGATACTTTTTAAGTATATTAGTAAAGATCCAAAAACTTTTCTCCAGTTCGTTACGCTCGAAATTTCGATCCGGCTGTAATACTTGAACATGTTATTGCGTAGACTGCAGGATGAGCCCAATTTTCGCTGACGCCAAAATAAGCCGACAGGGTTTTATCTACCTTAAAAAAATACGGCCTACAAAAAACGTTTTCTTCGCTTTCAATATTGTTTTTCTAAGAAAGCTGAGAGCCGTATAATTTTAAATCAACGTGTTTATTAAGTATTGAAAAACCACAGTGTTCGGGCAAGATAGCGCAAACTATACCGAACATGTTACGAAAACACACAAATTCTTTGTAGTATGATTTGACTCATACACTGAAATATTGATAAATAGTTAATAAGATAACCGTATGGGTGTTCTCACTAATTCCATTTTTGATGACGTTAAATAAAATGAAATGATTAATGGATTACAAACATGTAATGAATCAAACCCAATTTTAGACGGATTCAATAGGGATTTTATAGGAAAAACGTACAAAAAAATCGTCTTTTGTTTTCAAAAAATGATTCTCTTTTACCGGGCTTTTGCCAATCTTGGTACACTGAGGTATGAGAATCCTTTAATTTTCAGACCTTCGTTACCGTTCACTAGAAACACGTTGATCACGTTTGCCAGGATTTCGAATTAAATTTACGACTTTGAATATTCAGTACTTCTTGTCATCGAGAAACAAATATGATCTAATGTATTTTGTGTGCAGAAAAGTTTGAACTTTCCGAATATGAAATTTATTTAAACGATCAAACGAACTTACCTGTTGTGAAGTTCGATCGTAATTATATGTAGAGTCTCGTTTGAGATGATTACATCGTAGTACCGTCTACTTCACGTTAGTGTGTCACGAATATTCAGAGCTTATAAAAAAAAAAGAGAGCGCCTGGCCCCCTGGCGCTGCGGTTGTTCCTTCTCCAAGTCATATTGTTTAAAGTACTCCATAAGGATTGAAAATAATAAAACAAACACATTTCAATAAATAAAGGGGGAGGGAATGATAGAAACGAACGGAAATAAAACGTTCAATGGGTGGGATGTAATCATCTCAAACGAGACTCTACATATAATTACGATCGAACTTCACAACAGGTAAGTTCGTTTGATCGTTTAATTATATTACGAGTCTCGTTTTCGAGATTACATCGTAGATGTTCAGAGAAAAAATTATTTTATTATTTTCTAAACAGCCTCAGGCAACAAAAAAGTAACTTTTATCGAGACCAGTGGTCTCTCTTGAACAAGAATCAGCGGTTTTTTATTCGCTTACCTCGATTCTAACAAAATGTAATTAATGATATCTTATGCAATAACTTATAAATATTATGAGAATACGGTTGCTGCAAAGTCTTTTCTGCCCGATTTAATCGGCCGATTATAATACTCTGCAAATACCTGCGAGTCCTTTGACCAGCCCGCGGTATTTCTTATCGCGCTAATATCCAACCCCTTTGCCAAGGCAGCCGACGTAGACGCGTGCCTTGTACTGTGCGCCGTGAACTCAGGTCCTATGCCGCTCTTTGCCAACACTGACCGGATCCAACGACTTATTGTCTGGGTACTCGCCGATTTGAAGGGTTTTCTCGAAGTGATCAGTACGTTACTGCAATCGCCTCTGAGTGGTTTTGTTATTTCCAAATATCTCTTCAACGTGCTCGCTATGCACAGTCTAGGCTGTTCGCGAAAGTACGGCAATAACAAAAGTGGCTGGAAAGCCCCTGGTCTCGACGTTTTAATGATGTCCGATATCCTTATCTCGAAGCCCTGTGCCGAGTGAGAAATATTGACAAGTCTCATGAGCGAGAAAGTTTGCACTCGATGAGCCGTACCTAAAGCTAACAGCGTAACTAATCTCTCTGACAATTGTTGATTGTTTAATGATTCTAGAGGATATAAGTTCGCAATGTACGTAAGTACGATGCCGACGTCCCATGTTTCGTCGTATCGAGGTTTCGTTGGTCTAAGCCGAAAAATCCCTTTAAAAAATCTACCGATAATCCGATCGTTAGTCAAGTCGGTCGTCGATATTAACGAGATCGCCGATCGCGTCGCGTTTAATGTGCCATAGGAGGCTCCTGAACCGTATCTCATTTGCAGAAATTCGAGAATGCGGTTCGCGCTCGCTTTGTAAATGTCTGTTTCCGTCTCTCGACAGAAATTCGCCCATAGCTTAATAGGTCCTGAGTACTGCTTCCATGTACTCTCGGCGAGAGAAGCCAACAACGTCTCGATCACTGAGTCCGAGAATTTCTTGCGGCGGTAAGATTCGCCGACAATTTCCCGGCAATCAAACCCAGTGATTTCTGTAATGGATGCTGGAGAGACCTACAAGGTGACAATAAAAGCCATTTAGCGGGAGCGAAGATCATCGGTTTCTCTACGAGAAGGTCCATAAATATAGGGAACCATGGTTGCGAAGGCCAATTCGGCACTATCGCAATCCCACAGGCGCGATCTGCGATAACTTTTCGAAGGAACCTGAGAACCAATGCGAACGGTGGAAATGCATAAAAATACTCCGATTTCCAGTTGATCGTGAACGCGTCAATAGCTAAGGCATCAGGATCTCTGTGCCACGAACAATAAGCTTGACATTTCGCGTTAATCCTGGATGCAAACAGGTCCAATTTTGGTTTGCCAAATTCTGAAATTACTTTCTCGTATGCCCAACTCGACAGTTCCCATTCCGTGTCTATATTCTTTATCCTCGACTCCCTATCGGCCTCGACATTTTCCTTGGACGCTATGTAAGATGCGAAAATCCAAATTTTCCTACACTCGCACCATTGCCAAATCTCTTTTGCTATCCTGTGAAGTGCGGCATATTGAACTCCTCCCATTCGATTCACATATGCAATAGCTGTCGTATTATCGATTCTTAGTAAAATTTCGCAATCGTACAATTCGCTTGCAAAACATTTAAGTGCCATAAAGACGGCAATTAATTCGAGTTGGTTAATGTGAAGCCCCCTTTCGGTGTCACTCCAAAAACCGTGTGTGCCTTCGTTACAACAATACGCGCCCCAGCCCGTTTTTGACGCGTCCGAGTAAATCTCCTTAATAAATCGAAAACTTCTTATCGGACCAAATGACGTTGTAATATTTTGTTTCCACCAATCGAATTCGATCTGCAAATCTGCGGATAATTCGAGTTGTGCATCGTAATCCCCCCCGCTGACTAACAGGGCGAAGAACTTTTCTCGTTCGAATCTCTTGGTGTATAACCATCCATACTCAATTGCGCGACAACAGTCGACTAACTTCCCGATGAGGTGAGCGAATTCCCGAATTGTACAAAACTTGCGATGGCTAAAGTCGTCGATCACGGCTACCATTTTCTTTCTCTTGACTTCCGGTAGCTCCAATCTCATTTTTCTAGAGTTAATAACGAATCCTAAAAAAGTGCAATCTTTCTTGGGAATCAAGCAACTTTTTTGATAATTCACTATAAACCCTAGTGACTGCAGTTCTTTAATAGTGACTTCTACGTTTGTGCGACACGCGTTAAGATTCGAGCCGATGCAGAGGATATCGTCTAAGTAAATAGTCGAGATGAATCCTTTCCCTCGTAAATAATTCACTACCGGTTTTAGGATTTTTGTAAAAATATACGGCGCTGTGCATAGACCGAACGGGAGGCATACAAATTCGTACATTATATCCCCGAAAATGAATCTCAAATATTTCCGGCTTTCCACGTGCATAGATACCAAAAAATACGCATCTTGTAAATCTATGTTACACATAAAATCACCTCGCGAAATTAGTTTCGTCGCAGTTCTAATGTCCTCTAACTTGAAATGCTGCGTGACTATAAAGTTATTGAGCTTTTTCAAGTTTAACACGAATCTCATTTTTCCGTTTGATTTTGGTACTAAGAAATACGACGAAATAAATTGTCCCGTGCATGGCAAGCAGGGTCTGATTGCGCCCAGATCTAACAATTTGGCTATCGCCAGTTTCATATGTTCAAGCTCAATCCCAGAATTGAATTTTTGCTGAGTAGGCGGAACAGATTGGTGTACTGACTGGTCAAATTCAATTTTGTACCCTCTTACACAGTTTAAAATGAATCGATCCTGCGTGATCTTTTCCCATTGTGGGAGAAACTTTTGCAGCCGCCCCGCTGCTTTATTTACCTCTAAGGCCTGTCCCGCGAGCGTTGGTACGAGCTCTGCTTGCGACTCTGGCTCCAGGCTCGTTGTTGATCTCGCTGTTGATACGACTGATTCGACTTCGGGACAAATTTGACGGTCTTCCTCGATCCTCTCTGGTTCGCGCCCGTCCGAGATCCCCCTCGATACGAGTTGGACGACGGGCCTTTCCAGTTTCCCGAATTCGAGTTACGAAGAGGCGCCTTGTGCACCGATGGTTGAGCCTTCAACTCCAAGCCCACCTTTTCGATCGACTTTGCCGTTTTTATTTTTCCGGGCAAATCCTCGCCGAATAAAAAGGCGTCGGGCTTAGTTTCGTCCAGAATTCCCTTGATCTTCTTGTCGAGAGACGGCGTAATGCACGATCTTCGTGTAATCGAGTCCAGACGAGAAGCGTGTGCCAGCAGTCGACCCGCGTCGGCAAGATACTCCAACAATTGATACTCGTCAATGCCGTCTTCCTTGGGGGACAACAGCAACGAAATTCCAGCACCCAATGCAGCCATAGCTGAACCGCGAATATTTTGCGCATTTCTCAAGTATTTGTCTCGTTTCGTGGCCGACTCGAATAGCGATGACGCTACTTCTGCGTTTAACACTGGCGCTTCCAAGCGACAATTGCCTGTTCGCGCATACTTTGACAACAACTCCTCTAGGTCGTCTTTCTTGAGTCCTTCGGCTATCCATTTTTCCCAATTTTGTGACAAAGTTGAGTTTAGCTGTAATTCTGGCGCACCAGATTTTTCAAGAGCACCCAGGATACGCAGTGTCTCTTCGTCGAAAGCCTGTGCTGCGTCCTCTGTAGCCTGACTCTCAGCATCCGCTAGAGTTTGTCCTTCGGTATCTCTCGATGGATCAACCGATGCGACGGGGAGAACATTTCCCCCATTGTTGTCGTTCGTTGGTGACAAGCCTGCAATGGATTAACCTGCGATAAAGACAGCCTCTCGTATTTGTTACGCAAACGAGTCTCATTTCGCAGCAGCCTCGTGATTGACAAAATTACTCTATCTTTGATCGGCTAATGCCGTCGAGTTACGTGACCGTAACCTTGGGCTATCTGCCGATTCCTCCATACAGGGGAATCGTACAGTTCGACTCTAAGAAAATACTCTGAGAGATTTTCTTCGTACGGCCTGGGCCGCCGAGTCATGTGGCCATGATAAATGCAGAATATGCAATAATCATTCATTTTTGCGAATAACATTCACAATCGACTCAAGGCAGAACTCTGAGAGTCTGCCTTCGTACGGACAAAGCCGCCGAGTCTATGGCCCGCTATTTCCGCGAGCGATACCCGCTCAAACCTTTTTAGGTTTTGTTCGACCCGAGACAATTTCTGTGAACTTGTCTCCGTACGGCAAAGCCGCCCGGTCTACGGAAATAACGAAAGAAAAACAGAAGAAAAAACCTTGACGACTCGTCGATGCCTCCTGATTGCCAGCAATTGTTTGCATAACCTCGCGTCTCGGGCTACTCGAGGTCGTATCTGAAGAGCTATCAGGCATCGCATCAACTATCTTCTTCAACTTTTTAAAGAACTTCTCGCTCTTATTCTCCTTATTCTTCTTCCTCTTGTGTGATTTTCCCATGATTTTTCTTGATTAATAAACTGGAACTATGCTCTATACGTGCTACACTTTTACGCACGAAAAACGTTATGACTTGGAGAAGGAACAACCGCAGCGCCAGGGGGCCAGGCGCTCTCTTTTTTTTTTATAAGCTCTGAATATTCGTGACACACTAACGTGAAGTAGACGGTACTACGATGTAATCTCGAAAACGAGACTCGTAATATAATCTTCGGTAACTCCTCAGAAACTATGCGAGAAAACTAAACTTTTTTCACGTTTTCAACCCTGTATATGCAAAGGACCAGAAAATTGATTTTTTTCTTTTGATATAAGACAAAAATGGGACCATTATCAAATCGGTATAAATGTTCCAGTAATCTTGAATTTTCTGAATATTTGTTGAAAAACAATTTTTATTATGTATTTGCCTGAAAACGTAGAAATTTTGTAGTGTGTTTCAAAATTATTGGATTTGAATAAAAATGAGAAACATCTATTTTTGTCACAAAAAATGTTTGATTGACAGATCGTAAGAATCTTCTCAATAATGGATTTCATTTTCGGTAAGATTAGATCTTTTTACAATAAAAACACGTCAGGTCATATCTTTTTCGACGACAAGAGGGCCAAAAATTCGAAACCAAAGGTTGCGGTTGAAAACGCGATAAAAATGATCAACGTATAGGTAAACTTTCGTAAACGGTAAGGCTTACGATCAAGGGCCTGAAAATTGGGGGAATTTTCGAGTTGGAATTCCATCGTGAGTAAATTAAGCGCCCCGATTCTGATGTGGATTCCGATTGGAAGAAAGCACTGTGTACATACATTTAGACTCAGAGAAATATTCAGTATAAAGTAGCAGATTATGTAATAAGGGAATAAAGTAATCACCCGAGGGAATAATCGACTTTTATTCCTGTTTTACATACAAGACTTTATTTCCGACTCGACTCTGGCCGCAATATATATTTGAAAATTGGGACGTTTAAATTGAGCTCATATTTCCTGCAAATGCGTTTTAGGGAAAAATATGCCACTTTGTCCCGCTTTTGAGGTGAAAAAATTTGACTTTACGACTGAATCGGGAATAAAATCCTTTTCTCACAGCTGCGTGAAATTATTCATAATTGTAAATATTAGATTGGATTAGGGAACGAAAGATTTTTTCTTCACAAAGGACTGAAATCCGAGCACTAGGAACTAATCAGAAAAATGCGAATCATCTGACCAATAATTATGAAAACAACGATTTTTGACGTCGTTTGGATTAATATTCGTAATAGAAACATACCGAATCCAGTCAATCCAGACAGGTAAAAATAAATTTGTTCCGTGAAATGGAGTATCGACGGTTAAAATTTCGTCTGAATCGTATACAAGCTAGGTACTAACGCCTACGGCTGACAAATACCTTTGCAATGATAATGACGTGAGAAACGAATCAATTTCGTGCTATGATATAGATTTCTTGCGAACATACCCAAGTGCTTATACGGCGTACCTATAGTTAGGGTTATACAGTTGAACGGTTACAAAAGCTGCACGTTACAACGTAACGTGGTAATAATTATTGCAAAATGGTAGAAATTCTGATACCAAATGTCAGACCGTCCTCGTCACGTGGGAGCAGAATCCAAGCTGGCGTCCCGCGTGTACGTAAAGGTTGCCAGAGTGATTTATGGAATTATGAAACCATCCGCAGGCACATTCACATATGTGCCCTAAGATCTCATTGTTTAGCGCGGTCGTGTGCCAATACAATATGTTGGTACTACCCAGTCCTGCAATCTACCTTCACTCATGCGTGTGTGCATGAGCGATATGAATATCCGCACATCGACGTGTGGATACTCCTTAAGTGCCCACATGCCAGGACACCGATGACTGCGCTCACGTTCCCACACGTCGGATGAAAATTGCTGCAGATTCGCTCACTCGGCTGTTACATTAGTGCCGGGATCAGACCGACGCTCGGATCTCCATTGCGAGACGTTTGGTGAATGAAGAGAAAGAATGATGTGGCAAAACTCTCGCATCCCATAAGTAGAAAGTTTAAATACCTACAAACTTTCACCTATACTTTATGGAAGGAAGTGAGGTCTTTCCGACTACAACTTTTTTGGTACAGTGTACAGATGTTCACCTTGTTCACCTTATTCGAGTATCCATTTGAACCGCAAGTATCGATACATCCTCATAAAACGGGTGGAAGAGACAAGATCTCTCATAACTCGGTCGCTCCCTTCACGTTTTACCTACACTTTTTTGATAAACCTTTATTATTCCTGCGTCATTTGATGTCGTGGCGAGTCACAGACTAGGCATTTGTTGCTACACCTAGACTACACCAGTCAAGAGTCTTATGAAGTACTGCGAGTTAAATGCACCTCCAAGTTTAAACACGGACGGTCTGTGAAAGTAACAGTGGAAATTATAATTGAGAATTAGTTTCGCAGAATTGAAACAAAAAATGGTACCCTAATGATAAAAGTGATGGGGAGAACTGAAAATATACCAATTCCAATCTTCAAATTAAACGTATAAAATAATCATGCCATACACACGCTGGTGAATATCCCATTTGATATCCATTATACTCTAATTTTCAGAAACGAATGAAACCAAATGCGACGATTCTGTTCCTGTTCGGTAAATTCACTTTTCAAGAAAATACTTGCAGTGAAAAAAGAGCACTGGACTTGTTCAATTCATCCGTGGCTTCAGTATTCAGGGTACAAGGAATTTAAAAAAAAAATGGTAACATGTACATTACTGCGTTGACGTACTGCGTCAGCGTAATCTAACCGAAATCATTTCTTTCCGCATAAACATATTTAACTTATGTTGATTTCCTCGCGTTGCCACAGTCCATAAATATGTTCCCCCATGTACGAGGTATAAAGTACAGCACCAGGCGCGTTAATGCGCAATGGGGTTAATAAATTTCAACTGCCCGTGCGGTGATTTACAATGAACTGCATTACCAAGTCAAAGCAACGGATCTACGATCCACCTACCGCTGCGAATACCGTCAATTCAAAGATTATTACTCATTCTCGTCAACTTTTCACTTCACCCTTTCCACTTTGTAATTCTCATCGCACAGCTTGAAAATCTGCCCGAGTTCATATATTATTTAATCGCGGATGAAACTTGAGCCGCTTCTTGAGTTATAATCCAAGTTGCACACGAGTGCAGATCGCATCAAATCACTCTCGAGTTTCCAACACACGTACAATCTCTATGTATATATACGAGTACTCGAGCCGATATCCGATCAATGCGATCGGAATGAAGAACGAGGCGCATGCGATCTCAGCTGATCTTAGTTGCGCAGAATTGCGGAGGGGCAACTCTTTGCGGCAATTGAATCGATATGTACGGTCGAGGAGGGATTCCCAGGATAGAATTGAATCCCGAAGGACCGCCGTCAGTCACCCCTTGACAAATAGCCGGCTCGCGGTTTCCCATGAAGCCGCCATTTCTCCCTGCTACCTGCACATCTATACCTACGCATAAAATGCGCGCCTACTGCGCACCAATTTCCTATGCGCATAATTGCACAAGTCGCCAGGAGATCTCCCACAGTGCGTGTATAGGTATGCGTACCACAAGACGACTTGTAACGACCGCCTACCGGCGCACATCCGCTGATACGTCCGTCACGCTATTCGTCGTCCTTTACCGCTGCTTCTGTACACTGCCTCGCATTAATGTCGTCCAAAAAATCGCCCCCCACCATTGGCCAGGTGCTCCGCCTAGTCCCCCCCGCCTCATGCTTCTTTCCGTTCCTCGGAAGCCTTCCGACACCTTGATACATACTTCATTACCGGCGGCCATTACGGCACAGACCTGTCGACATAGCTAACGATTCTACAAGATTCATTGAAGATACCTTAATAAGGGATTCTGAAGGTCCTTATTGAACTGAAAATTGTGAGGGAGTAGGTGAATTTTTGCATTATTCTACTGAATTCGATACAGAGTTAGTGTCAGGTGGTCCGTTATCGACCAGTCCTGAAAGGATTAAGTGGAAGTCAAACAAGAAAAAGATTGCTTTTATTTTATTACAAACGAAACGAATAATACCGCCATTTTATGATACTTTCAAAGTTTTCAAAGAGTCGTGATTCATTTTGTCTCAACTACAAGGTAGAAACCGAGCATTCGGAAATCGCGGATCCGATGTTTTGGATCGGAAAATGTACTGAAATTTAAAACTCAATACATCTTGATGAAACTATTACCTACTTACCACAGGTTTTTTTGATCAATTGATTCAGAATTTGGCTTCGAAATAGTCCGTCCTGACGATACAAATGATTCGTAGACTCGGAATAAGAAACGTTCGGGTTGAATGAGTCGAGCATTTGACGACGTAAGAAATATCTCTTCAACCGGAAAGAATGCAGGGCGGTGTACATGCACGTGAGTATACAAACATTGCGCATACGTGTTCTCACGTTTTGTACTACTTACGCCGGTAGAAGAAAAGCATCCGGAATGAGACGGTTTTTGTTTGATTAACAAGTTTTTAACAGCGCTGCCAAACTGGAAGTTATCAGAAAACCTTCGAATCAAATCTATTACAATTCCACGTGAAAGCAGTCAATGCCACTACGGTAAATTATACTTTAAATACATTTGTGATTATTCCTGGCCGTAAGGCAAGCGAACGGAAAAATGACGGTAAGAATTTCGGCACCGTATTACACTGATGAAGAGAGTAGGAAAAAAAGTTCACCAATTTCAACTACCCGCGAGATATCGCCTCGGATCATCATCCGTCATATACTTGTTGAACGACAAGATCAACCAGCAATAAAAAAAAATTTCCGACAGCCGCTCATGTGACATACCATGTAGGGTAACAAGTAGCTTCGTACGAGTTATGAAACTGTTGGAATCGATGGACAGAAGCTCCTCGCATCGCCGGCATGACATTCCGCTTATACTATCAGATACGATGGTGACTATGGAATACGAAGATAGCGACGATCAATTACTGCAAACGGAAAAGAGTTATGAGGCTTATTTAGGGGGACTGAATAACGATAACCGTTCGGCAATGCCAACTTCCGTTGAATGTTGTAACTTGAGTTACAACACATTCAGTCCCCAAGGGAGTTGATGTATTGAATTCGAATTTCCCTAGTGACTTTACTGATAGCTGGTTCAAGGAACGTAATTTGAAAATCCACTCACACAAATTCCGGCCAGAGTATCTGATGTCTTTTTTTGAAAATGCAGTGGCCTGTACCGCAGAAGTTGGTTATCCATTTCTACAGCCGATTTGACGGAGCGTTTAAGGCGAAGGTTTCTGGGCCGGCAGGACTAGTCCAGTGAACCATGAAGAGAATGGAATAAAAAAATCGCACCTTGTTAAAACGTCTGACCGCAGTCACATCGTGTGCATACCTACAACCTACTTGAGGTGCACTCGTAAATCGCCGGTCTAAATCTAAATTGCGTACAGTTCTATAGTAATCGATCACCAGTGTCCCCGACGCCCACTCGTGTTCTCATGCAGGCGAAGGTGTGCGTGTGCCGACATATTAAGTGGCTGAAAACTCTGAGGTTATACTTCAAGCCCATTAACTATTGGAGAGAAACTGCATGAGAAGAAACGAGATCACGGATAAGTGAATGAAAGAAATCGGTAAGTATCGGTACACCGGAATCTTTATACAATGGCCCAAATACCCCACGTTCCGAATGAACGGCATTCCGTTCCGTCACCAGCGGCCCTCACGGTATCAGTGGGACGAGATTTTTTCACATCATATGAAAATCGAACAGGTATTATTAGTATTAGTCCACGTTCGATAACGTATCTGATATCTAATATCTGATGTAGTTTATGCTCCAGCTGCGCTAGAACGAATTCCGCACATATATCTTCAACTGGAGCAAGTCCAACTTGTCTTGAGCACGCGTCTAACGCCACTCACACGTAAGATCATTGTTCTTGATATTGCTGATATACATCGTGCGAGCAACGAATGTACACATTGGTCTAACCTGTGTTCACTTATTGCGTCGAATAGCCGTCCACTCTTACCGTACAGGATGTTTCTTAGAAAACGCCCAACTTTTAATAACCAAGTCGTTGACTTGTGTTAACATCCATGCAGTATACTTCATTCAAGTGCAGCTTACCAAGATTGTGGCAAGGACAAGGCATAAACTAAATACGCTTAAATTCCTCTGCAGTATAGTTTTATGGATTGATTTGGAATGTTCCCGATTTTGCATTCCTCAAAATAAATAGGTAGTAGGTAAAGATGTTGTTCTTTGTTCTCACTAAACAAACGTAGAAGGTAACGAAAACGTAGAAAGTACGGTAAGCGTTGAAATAATGTCATCTACCCACTGCAGGAAATTGCACCAATGTGAATACGATGCAATTAAGTAACATTTCATGCGATTACGTGTATTACGCTGTATCCAGTTCACTGCTTGATCGTTGATCATTATCTAACACGAGCCATGATTTCAACACAGTACGCTTCTCGCAAATGCATTCGTAATTGTGCAAAGCAGTTTCACTTACTTAACCGTATCAAGCCGTTACTCGATAAGCATTTTCCAGTTGAAATGAGCGTACGATTGCTGATAAGTATTTATTTTATTCTATGTTCAATCGAGCCGGTAGATTAATTTCCTGTTTTGTAAACACTTACGTAATTTTTAAAATAACGGATCGCATCGGTACCGTGCAACGGATCTTACAAAACCAAGAATTCTGAGTCTTCGGTTCGACACTTTGACTCAACTTACAGGACCTAAGGACTGATTTTAATACACCCGAGTTCACTTATGGAAACACATTGCAGGTAAAATAGTCAAACTGAATGCAAACAAACCATACATCAAGTTGTCTATCCTACCACTTATTTGTGCTTATTTGCTGGTATTTTGATAGAGTTGTTATTTCGTCAAGAGTAGAAGCATCAAAGCACTAGAAAATGTAAATTTAATTTGAGGGAGCGTCTTGAAACTGTAACAATACAACCATACACTCCCCAATTACGCTGTGCAATAACCTGTTTTCGGTTCACAGCATCCAGACAGTCTTCCTTAAGAGCTCAACCAAGTCCAGACAACGTTGAGAGGTTATATGAAAAGTTGGATCGAAACTTTTCACGTGACAATTGCTTTACATCCGTAAGGAGCGGCTAAAAGCATCATCGGAAACACTCGAAAGAAAATCTGAATACCAGAGTGCAACGTTATGATAGTAAAAATTTCTACTACAGTTTTTGTTAATTTCACTCGAGATAAGATAACGTAATCGACATCGATTCTTCATTTTACCAGCCTACGTTGTTGCGGAAGCATGAACACCGTTGTAAACCTTTAGTGAAATAATTTAAGCGATACATTTAGCGTTTACATATCTAGTGACCCAGTTTTACTGATTTGACCATGCAATCTAGTGAGATGTAAAATTTACAAGTTTCGGCCATTGAGAAGATTTTCGAATACTTGTTAATTTGACACATCACTTTGGGTCCACTTGACAAACTTCGTCGTTACAACCGGTTCGGACACAGGATTCATTGAATATGTACTTTGATTGCACGCGAGAAGATTAATGGATTCGGAAAGTCCGGATTGAACTCGAATTTAGGTACAGGTCGAAAGGGGTATAGTGTATTTTCGAAGGTCCTATTGCGGATCCAATCCATTCACCTACTGTCCCAGATGTTCCATCAGCATCGAATCCTGATAAGAATACGACTTGACAAACTTGATTTACCAATTTGAACTAGTCGAACAAACAAGGAACTCCCAATAGTCCTCTTTATCCTGTCGGAGACTTCGATAAGATTCACAAGGATTGTCGTAACCGGCATAGTAATTCTTGCCTTGTCGCAGGTTGATCAACGACTTGAAGCAGTCCACGGTGGTCTCACCCTCTGCACTACCAACCGGTACCAAGATTGGCTGGGCACAATAACGAACAGCCAGCTGCTGTGCTGCGAGGTTCATTGGGGAACGCCCTGTACGCTTCATTGACGGTTGACATAGTGGTGAAATTGAATTGGCGGTATGCGGATTAGCATGGATCACGCGTGAATGGTCAGGCACATATCGGCCAGATTACCTTGCAAGGCTGTGTAGTTGTGGAAGCTTGGCAGCTTACTCGAGCCGCGGAATTAAGTCCGAACGCACTGTAAGCTGCTCGGCTCGTACCCGCAAAGCTGCGCCAGGTATTTCCATAAGTATTCAACGCCTCGTCGGATTGCTCCGTGTGTATTGCATCACCCGGAGCACTTTCTACCGCTGGCAAATCGTAAGAAGTTCCATTCCGCAACCGCCAATCATCGCCGAGTGACAAAGCGTATCCATTTAACGCTGGATCACGACTTGAGAGTATCAACTTGCGACGTGGAAAAGGATTCCGGAATCCAGTATCATCGATAGTTTATGGGTGCTGAGGATCTGCTACCGGACCTTTCCGTTTTCTAATTTACACCTTCACCCCCAATGACGACTCAATCAGTTACGTATCGCAATCTACAGTTGATAATGAATGGATGTCGTTGATTGAATTGGAGGTTGGGAAAAGAGGAAAATCCGTTTCAAACGGCTCCAGCATCGCTGTTTGCGCTAATTATAGTGAACACGAAAGAAACGTCATTTCTACTATGTGCAATAAAAATTAATCTGAGCAAATTCGAATGACACAAGCTTAAGATATGACAATTTGGAGAAAAATCTCTTTGATTGGAACGTTGCAAATATTGCTCAAATTCATTTCTATCGCATAGAAGGGATGTTGTTTCATTCTTTTTTATCATCATCGTCACTAATGAAACTGTTCGGCGTTTTTCCTTTTTTCAATCTTTTGAATCGAATTTCAAACAATTGGTTGCATTTTTTTTATTTAGTACGCCTCCGATACAATAAGATATCAAAAGGTAGATGTTTTCCTAGTTTAATGGAGATTCATCGTTTTATTTCAGATAAAGAATGAAAAATAATACATTGAAGAAAATTTTTAGAAGTGTTCGAACGTGCGTGTTTTGAAATTGGAACCTATATTTATATCTCACAGCTTACGTCAGATATTTTCTACGATACCGTATACGAAAAAAATTAATTCTGTATTTTACATCAGTGTAGACACTATTGTATCAGCTATTAACTATCCTTCCTAAAGATCATTTCTACAGAATTATTACAATTTTTCCCTATAGCTGCACAAAATATCAATGTACCCTTAAAATGTCTCGTATATCCCGTTCTGTGTTCAAAAATTAGCAACCTTATTGTCCACAAAAATGACTCGGACAGGGCCGTATTCAAATGATTGTAACATCCTTGTTGGCTAATACGATGAATAAATTTGTTCAAAAATGCAATCAATTTACCTAGGGTCACCAATGAAAAAAAAATGGTAAAACAAACTGTCCGAAATCTACAATTTAAAATGAACAAGACGAAAATGAAGATAAATACATAAAAATTTTCGTCATTAGATCTATTCGATTATTTCAGAAACAAAATTCTAATCAACAATATTGTTGTAAGTAAGAGTGAAACAATAATATTTTAATTAAAAAAAAATCTGATCGAAGAACAGTTGATAACACATTCCCAATGTTTAAGCGTTGGTATTATCGAGGATTCAGCATCGATTTCAACGCGATCGATCTTCACCTTACGCCTGCATCACGAGCTCGTGAAATAAGGAGCCGTTGATGGCGCGTTCGTTTGATTTACGAGGTTCAAATCACACCGATTTGCCGAGATTGCTAGCTGGCTCGTCGAATCACCTTTGATTGAACTCGTATCTCCCGATTTACGAGCTTCACGTGCGTCACGTACACGTACAAGAGAGCCTGCAGATAAGCGCACTTCGTTGTTTTATTATTCGCGCTGATTTTCAACCAGCGATTTATTTATTTACAGGAAAGACGGATGTACAAACAAGAAACTTGACCCTGCAAAACCTTAAGGGTTGACTTCCATGCAACTTTCGTTAAATATGAAAGAACAAAACAACTTGGAAAAATCCTATTATAAAATCTTTGTAATAATTTTCAATCCATGCCTTACTCGCATGTGTCGAAAAACAATTCAATCTGCTACGATCAAAGCTTAATGTGCACGAAACCTTTCGAAGTAAATTAAAAACACTATTCGTAACTTTAAACTGCTCGATTATAAATATTAAGCTCGTATTTGGATGAAATTCTAATTTTTGAGTTCTCGATAAATGGTAAAAATTTCAGATATATTCGTTTAAAGATGTGAAAGTTTTGAATTTCTCCTTACATATAACGGACACTTTTATTCTCCTGATAATTTCTTTTTATGCCCGTATATTTAACAATTCGTAACTCAAAAACTTATACTACTTTTATTTTGTTATTATTATATACGAGCAAAAGTTCTTCAAATAGGTATGTGAATGAATCAATTTTATAAAAAACAGTATTTCGTGAGTATTGCAGGAAAAATGCTTAGATACTCAATACTTGGAAAAAAATGTCGCTGTTCCTGCGGATGAATGCTGCTCGGAATGTGGAATTGATTTAAAAGAAATAATTATACAAATATGCATCAGCTCAATTTGAACGTTAACTTTTGGCGACAACTTTATTGATACTCGAGTAGTTGCAATTATCGCCGACGTTTTGAAAAAACTCGCACGAAAAAAAATGTTGTGTATATTTTACATCTGTGATAAATATATGGACAGCACTTTTTTCGACTCAAATCTACATGAATTGATCATATTTTAACTCTTACTTTTGGTTTTGTAACTCTTATCATCGGATTTATCAATCTTGCCACAATTGCTGTAGATCTAACTCCTAAAAATTCTAAAATCTACAATGTTTTTCTTTTCGTGCGTTTGCTTACAAAAACTAACAACTCGATGCAGTGCATTTGTTCAAACGGCAAATAATAAATTTTCTTCTCGTGAACATTCACTGCTACAAATGATATCGTCGTTCCTAAGTAATGGAGAAAAGTAATCCCGTTAATATGACACGCATAAAATCATTTTGATTTCAGTGAATTCATTTCAATTAGTGCATTAGTTCCAATTATTTAATTTTAAATTGAGCAGCTAAGATCTGCGACAGATATAATTACTGATAATTTGTAGATACAAGGAAATTCAGAGTGAAAAACTTGTGAATAAAGTTTATAACTACATTATCTACAGTCGTAAAATAATATCCAAATGACACGACTGAACGCTCAAATAAGTTTACAAATAACGCCCAAGAACATCTAATTGACACGAAAATTTAGCCTCCGTTGTGCACTCTGATTTCTTTTTGAGATCAGAGTTTCTTGACACTTCGCTGTTTTTCATTTATTATAAAATTTCACGATTCAATGTAGTATCTTTGTCGAAATAATAGAACATTCATCAGAATTCGAGACAAACGATTTGAGAAAAGCACCAGACATCGAGTTTCGCTTCAATTCGGACGCGATCGATTAATTTCACTTTGCCTCGTGTTCGCCATATTGAACCGCCATTATGAAAATCAAGTTTCGGACTCGCAAGTTCAAATCTGAGGACGAAAATAAGCCCCGGAGATCAAATTTCGTAAGAAACCTTGATAGAATTCCAGAAAAATCTCTTGCGCAACAAATTTACGCCTAATTTTTCGTGAAAGCGATGTTTGTTTTTTGGAACCGCTAAAACACGAAGGAATAGATCAAACCTTTATTTTCAAATTTTCGGCATTTCCCGTCATCCAAAAAATGGCGCAATATATTTTTCGTGTGAAAAAGTCTGATATTTCCTAATATGAAATAGACTTTGAGGTAGATCCTCAGAAACTTTGAAAAAAAAAAAAATTTCTCGACATTACGAGTTCTGTGCCTGCAAGAGACGGAAAAATGAATTATTTCAATTCTTTCGTGTGGAATTTTTAAAGCGGCATGAAAATAGGATCAGCACTAAATCGGTATAAATATTCCAGGGTTATAGAACATAGAGAGAAAAATCGAGATCCTGGAAATACTTATACCGATTTAATGATAATCCCAGTTTCATCCGACTCCGAAATTTCAGGATATTCTTTGAGATATCTGATTATAGACATGAGAAAATGAAGAACAATATATTTGTTGATCCTTTAGATGCACGGGACTTGATAGGTAGAAAAAATGTTACATTTGTCAGATCCTGAGAATCTATCTTAAAACGAGTTTCACATTCGCAAGGATTGACTGTTTCCACAAAAAATACATTGGGTTGTATTTTTTCGACAAAGGCGAAGGTTGAGTTCGAAAACATGATAAATAATTGATGAAAGAGTTTCTCGTGAACGGTGAGACTTGGTGGCGTGAAAATTAGAGAATTTCCACCGTGGCACCCTCGGAAAAGTTTGTTTGGGTTTATAGAAAGATTCTATCAAAAAACTTGCATTGTACGTGACGGCTAAGATGGCGCACGTTCGATTTTTTCACTTTTTTCACATTTTTTCAATTTAGGGTTCCGTCTCAATATGTACTGGAACATGCGTGGATTTATGTTCCACGTAGCGAACAGCGGTAAGAGAAATAAGATCATATTTATAGGTAATATCGCGCGCGTTCCAGAACATATTGAAACGGGACCCCTGCATAAATTGAAAAATATATGAAAAAAAAGTGAAAAATCGAATGAGCGCCATCTTAGACGTTGCGTAGAAAGCTCATTTTATAAGACAACCTTTCGTCAAGGGGACCCGTAAGTGAAATTCTAGCGCTACGATATACATACATGCAACAAAGCCGCTGATATTTTTTTTTTTTTTTATTTTGGACATGGTTTTGGATAGGAAATGACGTCCCTGGTCGAAAAACAATTCCGGCAAGATCTTCGCTCTTTTCAAAATTAATGCATTTGATCGAAGGAGAAAGTTGCAAAATCAATGCGTGAAGTTGTTCGAAATAATCAACAGGACATGTTGTGAAAAATCGACGAATCTTGCTCCGCAATTTCATTTTTTATGACTTCTACCGTCATGAAATATAGATCTTAAAAGTAGCGGAAGCAGCGGGAGTGATACGGGAAAGTAAAAAAAACAAAAAATTCATAGTGACAGAGCTCGTATATATTCACATAAACTTCATTCTTCTTCGTTCAAAAATATCCATTTCGAAAATGGCAAAAATTTTACCGGAATTATTTTTCGACATGGGACGTCATTTCTTGTCCAAAGGCATAAACAAAAAAGCAAAAAAAAAAAATCAGCACCGTTTTAGCATATTACGTGCATGTATCGTAGGGCTAGAATTTCACTTGCGAATCCCATTGAATCCAAAACAAACTTTTGAGAGGGACCCGACGGTGGAAATTGGCAAATTATTTTTTTCCAATTCCCGAGTGCAGTGTACGCACAACGCATCGAGGCATAATCCGTACAACCGAGAATGCCAAAGGGTGAAAATGATCGAGGCGCGGCAAGCGATCCCGGTTCACGACACGCTTGCAGTCCTTTGCGCCGATCACCGAGCTTTCACCGCGTGCATAGAGACACGTTTCCTTGGCCACTGTCAGTCAGTTTGTTAGCCGCATACTGTTAGCCGAGAGGTTATGCAGGCAGGCAGGCAAACGCAGTCACTCGCTTAGAATGCATACCGCAACGGTGGAAGTGATGCGTTTTTACGCCGTGCTGCCAGCTTCAGTTGCGAACTGTCCCGCGTTGCGTTGCGGCCAGGGAATATAAGCGGATAGGCAGACAGGCACTCGACACGCCGCGGATAGTATTTGCACTCTTGCATGCTCCTGCAGTGCGGATAACTCCACGAGTCTACTTTAAGCCTCCGGTTGTAGCGTTCCGTCGCCGCGGCGGCAGCTCGCCTTATTCGGAATATATATGAGAATTCCGCGAATTCTACAGAACCAGAGATCCCGCTCCGTCATTTTTGCCGGGCGAAAGAGCGGACGACGCCAAATATCGAGCGTTGACATCTGGTGGCAGGAAAATGTACTACACTGACCGAAGCGGATTCGACTGTTGAAAAATGTCCCCGTTACGTCAGAGTCTGGTTGTCCGTGCCATTTTGTTACCGCATATCAAAACCAAAGTTTTTTATTTTAACGGAGGCAAATCATATTTCTTGATGTTTCAAATTACTCGTGTCGCGTGGATTCACGAAACGCAATCAATGATGAACCTGTTCTACCATCCACAAGCGAAAAAACTACGGTCAACGGTCAGCTGTCAGCCTTGTGTTGCATTGGTTTGATTTTTTTCCACCATATGACACATTGCAAAGTGAGAATCCCGATAAATGTCATTTTTCAACGTATATTTCACTCGGGAATATTCAATCAACGTACGTAAACAGCAATTGAATCACGTGCACAAAGTTTTCCATCTCTTTTTTATCGCATATTTTGGGTCAAACGATCAGCTGTTGACGCATCGTGACGCCATATTGTACAGTAACGCCTCCATTTTGAATCCCAGTGTCGCCACGTCCACGATTCGAAATCTACACAGAAATATTAGCTACGCGTTATTACAAATTGTTACGGAATCAATGCAACGTATAGGCGGAAATGTTTCTGGTTGTGGGATACTCCTCGCAGTACTTGAGAGGATGCGCTATAGTCGTGTGAGCCGAGCGAGTGAAATTTCACTTATTTTTACTATTACCCTTCACATTTACGCATTACCAACCTAAAAATGAGCTGGAGATGATCCCATTATCTATACAACGCCGAAAAAAATACCCATTTAGTTTCTTGTTTCATACGAGAACATAAACGACAGGAAATGTGTGAGTGCAATAAGTGCAAGTGAAAACTAAATAAAACTAAATAAGTAGAGTAAACCGAACAAACGGATTTTGCGTTGCAATTACTAAAAAAGGATCGACAATAGCGCAAAACGGTTACGTATACATCGTTTTTCGTAATTCCAACAATATTCGAACAGTTTTCTGAACGATAACTGTTTTACTGAATTTTTCTAGTTACTGTAAGAAATGAAATTTTTCTCAGTGTGGAGGAAAGACGGTAATTAATTCAGTAAAACAGGTATCGTTAAAAAAACTGTTTGAATATCGTTGGAATTACGAGAAAGGAGGTACTCGTAACCATTTTGCGCTATTGTCGATCCATTTTTGGTACCTGATTGCAACGCAAAATCAGTTTGTTCGGTTTACTCTACTTTTTTAGTTAAATGAGGCTTCAACATCAATTTATTGTTGCACAAGCGTTAAATTTTCGCAACAGTTGCAAGAAAATATAGCAACAGTGATCGTAATGAGAAAGAATAACAACGGACACTAGAATTTCCGGTAACAGCTAGAAAACTAATTTTCATTTTGTACCTAGAACTATATTTTTCGATTGTGGTAAAAATTAAAATAGTTATCGACTGAGCGGTAACCAAAAATAAAAATTTCTCTCAGTGTATAATACGCGTTGCAGATCCTGCAATTAGCAAGCCGTCGGTACAAGTGTTTAAGGTATAAAGAACAAAAAATCGGAAAAAAAATCATTCTCTCAATCATTGAATTGGCCTTGCAGGACACGAGATTCTTGTACGCCACTGTGGAAGACAACAATCGGTAAATCGAGGGCAGGTGATCGCCTTCTCCGTAGTACATAAATATATTGTCAAGACGATCACTGATCAGGAGATATCGGTATACCAAACATTTCACAATAGATTGGCGAATCGGATCGTTAAAGCGTAGAAAAACTTCTAATTTTCACTCCCATGCAGCACCACTGGATCGGGAAATTCTAATCATTGAAATCATCGAGGAAACAGCGATATTCATAACGAACTGTGACAGTTTGTGAATTTTCGGCGAGAAAGAATCATTTTAAAGTTTCGATTTTCAGTGCAAATAAAGCGACTGTACAAAAATGAGCAAATCGATGATTATATACCGAAATCGGGTTCATTATCAGCGTGTGATGCTTCATCTTGTGCAGTATTATATAAACTATACAAGATCACGGTCTCCAAATTTGGGGTAAAAGTACGTCGAGCCGTTTTTAAATCACGCAACAAAATCACGCTTGAAATCTTGATGATAAATCTCAATTTTTTACGTAATGTGTCTACATATTTTACATGCCTGCAAGTAATAATAAAACTAGTCGCAATTCGTTCACTCTATTCTTTTTTTACCGCTGTAAAACTGTCGTGTTCAAACTTAAGAATTCTAATCAAACATATAATAGACAGTTTGCAACACTTCATTTTCAATAGCTTATGTACAATCATTTGTCTTGTAATAAGAAAAATGTGGATCAGTACGAACGATGTGTACCTATGTCAAGGATCAGGTAAAAATGTGTGAAAATTAAAGAGGACATTTATCTTTGTTCAACGTTGCATGATTTTTTTACTTTTTTACGGAAGTTATGTTATGTTTCGCAAAAAGAGAAACAAGGATACAAATTAATCGTCGCCGTTTCCATTCCTTGAGTTCACTCTTGTTCCATAATCTGATCTCAATAGAATTTACTTTGCACAACGGTTTCGCTGACACGATTTCAAAATTTCACAGCATTAGGACTTCCGGAGAAAATTCAAAGGAGAAAAGTTTCGACACGTTGAAAAAAAAATGCATCGTTCTTTATTTTCACTTGGATCATGCTGTCAGGTATTAATCTCTCACTTACGAAGTATTATACTTTACAAGAGAGTTTCCTCATCAAACGATACATACGATGTTACAAACACAGATCATCCTGTACTACACATATAATATATATGGTATACATACTTGTGGTATCTTTTAAGAGGTTACTTGCTAGTCTGAATCAAATAAAATCCCAGAAGAGTTCATATTACAACGAATGATTGTATTTAATATTAATCGATGAATAACAGTATTTTACATTTCTCCACATTACGCGTATCATTACGCGAAATGAAGCCGTTTGGCGTGGGCCATAGAAAGTTGGTTATTTAGAGAGGACGTCTCAGACACAGATGTGTCTAACTTGTCCATCGGACCTTGGCCTAACTATATTCCATTTAGGTTACAACATACTACAAACGAATATCGTATAACTGTGTGAATTTGGCATTTAATTTAAAAGCACGAAGGTGTGATGGAATAGCTGACATCGCATGTAACGATTATACAAGCCAGCTGAGCCGAGGGCCTGGGACTCACCTTATGCATCCGTTGTCCTTGTGCTTCCCGATTAAGAAAGTGGAGACTCCGTCTTGCATCTGCGTTGCCCAGGGCGGCTTCACCCAGATCAGGTGCTTCAGGTGACCCGCATACGCCGCCGGAAGCATCCAATTCTCTATACTGATTTCACTGCGACGTAAGCAAAAACAAAATCTTTCAGTTCATTTACGCAGACGTCAATGGCGATCGAAACATACGTCGGGGATTTTGAAATCTGGCTGGGAATTTGGATCCCCATGAATTTTACTCGACGTGTACAAGGAAAAAGGGTCAGAAATCAGGGGTTTGTTAATTTTTCGACTTTTTCAAATCCCACATTGTAGATACTTTGAACAGTTTCGTGTGGTAAAAAAGTCAAAAATTTTTAATCATCCATATGCCTCGGGAAGGCTTTTTAACAGCTTCGATTCTTTCAATGTTTCCTTCAATTTTCCGAACCTATAATGAACCGCACACGATCGGCTAGTGAAAAGAATTTCCACAATGTGCTACGAAAATAGAGACAAAAAGAAAAAAAGTAATCAAAAGTCGTTGTCTTTTGTAGCTTTTTCCTATATATAAGACGATGAAATATTACGAAAAATTTAAATCACCTACAATTAACTTTAGACGGGATAAAAAATCTACTACCCGAGAAAATTTGAATAAAATTCCAGGAATAATTTTGAAAGAGTACGAATATCAAAGAGAGATTACGATGATAGAAAACTTCCTACAACAAAATACAAATGACAGAATTCACTGACCGTAAAAATAAGAATGAAATTTCGTGAACTCTTTTAGAATTATACTAATTCGTACGAAAATCTACTATAAAATACAAATAATTTTAGTCACACGTGAATAATTGTAAAGAAACTGACAAGTTCTGTAAACGTACGTTCGACAAATCCACAACTCGAAGACGATATAATTGTTTTTCATAGAATTTTGCAGAAAAATATCAATTCCTAAGATTTTGGCGAATTTAGAGATTCCGTCGCATATTATTAAACTCGTTTTGCGTCACTAATTGAGTAGTGTTAGAAGTAACGACCGTTAGAAGTTTAATTTCTAACTAAGGAAATCTATGATATTGTACAAGAAACGACATCCGTTTCAACGATAGATGTATGAAAAACTATTAATTGTAAAGTGCAAGCCATTCTACAAGTGTTCTCAAAAACCGCGAGAAATTAAATTCAAAATTCTGTTCAAAAACCACGATAGTATCTTAAATTCGTTTTTTATTAATTCTAGGAATTTTTTTATAAAACCATGTATGATTTTTTCCCACCGGAGAAATTCAATTTCAATCATTATAATCATTTCTCGGGAGGATAAAAAAGTGTCACATTATACGATTATTGAATCGCTAGAGAAATCACATTTTTTGAACTTATTGCAATTTTTCGTTATTTCTGACTGTGGTCACCATCTAACGATGTTCTGTGACATTTGTGGAACAGAAAAGCAATTCAAGTAAGTCGAATGAATGTATCGACCAAGTATTTTGAATATTCTTGTCCAGAATATACGTATTTGCATTCTAAGTCTGAGTCATCGCATGATATAGAAAATATTAAAATGACTTTAACGGTACAGTAAAAGTCTTTAATCGACGCATTAAATATATGGTCTTATAGTATAACTGTAACTGGTTTTCGGCACAAGTCTGAAAGTTAATAGCCGGAATAAAAAGCCAACGAAGACCATCAAATACGTCCGTAAAGATAAACATAACGATCTAGAAATCAATAAGAAATTGAATTTTGAAACTGTATATGATCCTATTAATTTCAGATTTACTTTTTATATTAACCGGACCACAGCATAAATTTATAACCTAAATTCCTGGTCTAAATTCCAAGCCAGATTTCACCATACCGGAAATATTAAGGAATATAATTTTTACTGGATAAAAAACTTTCACTTGATTTTTCGTAAGATTTTTTACTTTTCAAGAAGTTGTTTCTAGGTACCGAAATCATAATTCTACAAAATTAAAGCGTGAATTTGAAAGAACGTCGAGTTCAGACACAATCTATGATCCATCACTACAAATATCCAGATTTTCTAGATTTTATGGACCCGCCTTCTTCGCAAGTTTGATCAGAATGTAAGGCCTACAACTCTTTGTTTCTGCAATTCGACACGGCTATAAATCATACGCACGTTGTTCGGCAATCCAAGAACTCAGGTGAATGACTTCGAACTAAATGTGGGTTGTATTTGAATGAAGAGAAATTCAGTTTACGATCAGAATGAATCACGAGGAATTCTACAATCTGAAGTTTTTTTTTTGTTCATAGCCTAAACTCCACAACGTGGTGATTCATTCCGAGATTTTTTTATACATATCGCTTTCGTCAAATCGCGAATGCCTGAATGCGAAATCAACTTCAGTCACCTCTGACTTCTTGCGGCATCTATGACACATTCACGATGCCATATATTTATGATTTTTATAAGCAGATCTATAAACTTATGAATTTATTATAGAAATTGCATTTCTGTGAAAAATCAGTTACGCCGGTATGAAGTTTTTTCCTCCTCCGAAGAGGAAGCAATGAAATCACTCAGCAGTGAGAATAAATCATGATTCCAACGTGTTGGAATAATGATCTGACCGATCCGCAATGAAATATAGTACATAAACTTTAACTTAATCCTCACTCACGACTCACAGACAGAAGATTCTTCTAGCGATGGTTCGCAAAAGTTTCTAGACCTTGCAAGCAAATGGTGCACCTAATGTATGTACACCTTATACGTCAGACTTTATACGTTTTATAGCACAATATAATCGAGCGCGAAACGATTTGTGCACGCGAACGGCTTAGAAGAAACAAATGTACCATTATTATGAGAAAAGAAAAATCATTGAAGATTAACAACGCCACCATTATACATAAATATATAAGTTACGTCTATAAATGCACATATATTTATATACATATACATACACATATATTTCTTAGCAACTTATTTTCTGAACTTTCACAATTGCGCCAATTACCCTAATCGTTATAATGTCGGTATACCTGCGTGATGAGAACGTTTTTGCGTAATTGGCATTTGGCACGAATGTTATACCTGCGTACTTCGCTCGTCGGTATAATATAAAGTATGCAGTGCACATAAATCAGCTTGGTTCTTACAATTAGTAGAATCGGCGAAACCAATACCGTGCACGAGGTGAGTAAACGTACAACGGAAAAACATTTCGTCCAAAGACTATCACTAGTCGCAAAAATTTAAGAATAAAAAACACATTGTAAATATCGAATGAAAACAATCATCGTGCAGATCAGACAAACTCGCGGAATCGTAGAACGTATAGGTATTATAAATTCATTTTTGTACTTTTATCCTTTTTCAATCAAGGGATAATGTTAAGCTCATATTACCTGCGACCACAAAAATCAATCACTCTACTTATCGGCTGCGTGTTTTAGCTCGTGGAGCAAAGGAAATGCCCGACTGATGCATAGATGATATAGGTAATTGGATACTCACTCGAAAAGTTCGTTCTTATCCCAGACAACGTCCGCCTGCATATCTTTCGGTATTAGCATGTCGGGGTGAGAATCGAGGTGGATAAAGGTGTTTCCTTCGAACGGAAGATGCTTAGAACCTAAGCAACGATAAACGAACGGCAAAATCTGGAGGAAAAATGAACAAGAACGAAAAAAAATCACCATGTTTTCCACGAAGAATTTAACACTTTCGAAAATACGTGTGAGAATCCGGATAAGCGCGAGGGTTTTTTATCATTCCGGCTTTTTTGTAACTTCGTTGATACAAATGTGGCCGAACTGCTATACCGGCAATTGGTAACCACGCGCGTAAATGTAAGTCGACATAGTAATTATCTACGGCGTCCGAGTCGTCAGTACATGAGGTTTCAGTGAGTCAAATAAATCAGAAACGAAAAAATACAAAATCAATTCTCATTTTCATATCTGGTCATGATTGACGCGCGAAAAAATTTGCAGCACATGCGTTCGTACATTGCCTACTAATATTATTTACCACTGATAAGATATCGACGGACAGAAGTCTGAATTCACAAATCTACATATAAGACCGAAAATATGAATTGATCAAACTGATGCGAAAATAACAATGTACTTTGAAGTAATCTATAATTTATTGACGTTTAACTAGTGTAAACAATTCTTCTTTCATGATTCTCGCCAATACACCCCCATACTCATCTTAAACCATGTTATTTCTAAAAAAAATCATCAAATACGAGAACGAAAATCTATTTAACGTTTTAGCTCCAACGTATTCTAAAAAATGAAATCATAATTTCCATTACTGACGATTCGGAAATCCCGCCGCACCGTCCAAATGAGATCGACAGCTTTAAACATCTCGCAAATATTTCTCGAATTATAAGTGAGAAAATGATGCGTCATTGGTTATGGAGCACAACTTTTCATAAAAGGCCTACAAAATTTTGAATGCCGAAAAATTAGTTCCGTCGCATCACATTAAAATTTTATTAATGACGTCATAAGTCATTTGAAACTTTGTTAAATTTTAATGGAATCTGGCTCTCTTTGGTGTTTCACTTCAGAAGGAATTTAGAAATTTCGATCCTTACTGTACCGCAAAACATTGAAAATTATTGACAATACATGGACGGTATGCAAGTACTTCGATACCGACTAAAGCGCATTTCCGGAGCGCTCAAAGTGGGGAGGGAGGCTCGGTCGATAAAGAAGGGCGGCAACGTAGGTACACTGCCGACTGACTCTAGTGGACCGCGAATCCGTTGTGACGCTAGGTTAATTAATAACGCGACAAATTATCGAAGCAACAATCATGCGCGTGAAGCAGGTCTCGTCTAATCTTATCCCGGTGAATTCCGCGTGGAAATAGGACGATGCCTCGATATTTGTCCGGGAAAAAATGGAACACTGTTGCGAGATATTGTTGCCGCATGAGTTGATGCTTGGCGGGTGGGTAGGAGCCTGTGAAAAAACGGTCGCTGGTGTACGCGTGATGTGAGGCGAATGTAAACAGTCGGTGTGTCAGACGCGACACGGTCGTTCGTCCGGCCGAAATGGTAACTCACCTCGTCGTGATTTTCGACGATGTAAACGGGAGTTTCGGCGAAGTATTTACGCGACATGGCGAATTTTTCCGTGATTTCTAGGGTATATACGCGGTTGTAAACCGGAAGCGATTGACGCCGATAAATGACGGGACAAAACGAACGAGGGGACACTGTGTTGCGTATAAAATGCGATGCACACGCGACTGCCGCGGAAATACGCGAAACTCACTTGCGACGCGCATACACGTGGTATAACCCTCGGTAATCGACTGATGAAGGTAAGCCTGCTACGCGGGTTCCTCAAATCGCGATTATTCGCACGGACAAAGACGAAACCCCGGCGCTATTATGCGCGGATCCCGAGGGACTGGTTACTGCCCGCACTGTTCGGCAGTACTTCGGTTTTGTGCTTTCTTCTTATTTTCATTCAAATCTTATTCGCCGGAGGACCGTTGAAATTTAAACCACGGTCAAAGCTGATCCGAGCGGCCCCTCGCATCTCCTGCTGCGCACCGGCTTATTGCATTATTATTTTCTCGCATTCGGGTCGCCGAGTTACTGATATCGTCAATTTCAGTATAACCAAATTTGTAATTTCTATTTGTAAATTATTCATACACGGATCACACGGAAATTATAGTTCTGTGTGCATGTATAAAATATTCGGATCCCTTATTCTGCAATTCTTCGCTTGTGTCGTGGTGAATCGGTCATCACGTAAGTGATGGAGTTCAATATTGTCAGGATTAGTTAGTATTTTTTCGGCTGAGTCAACACAACTTCGACCACGGTCTTACGTACAGGTTGGCAACTACACACGTTCGTAGTTCACTAGTCGCCACTAGGTTCGTCGCGATCTTCATACCTTTGACCGCGCATGTGAGACCATGGTTCAGACAAGGACAGCACTAGTTGCCAAACGAGGTTATGTATATCATGGCACTACTGGTATTAGAATTGCAGCAATATCAGTGAATTGCAGCGACAGCTAGTGGTTTCGCTAAAACTGAAACTTGCCCTTGCTAAATGACGCACATAATCGTGTGTTCCCAGCATAGGAGTTTCCAGACCTGTATAATGTAAATCCGTGACCTCGACATTAATTTTCAGCTGTTTCGAAGCCAAAACGTCGATGACCGTTACTTTTGGTATATCAAGATAATCTCGTAAACGCGAATGATCTGGTTTGGTCATCTCTTGAAAATATTGCATAATCGAGTAACCGTAATTTCTACGCCGAACTAATGCAGTTTGTTGAAAATTTTAGGAACTATTCGAAAATCGTAGAAAATCGTTGAAGAGCGTACAACATCGTGGAAAGTCCTCGAAAATTATCGTATTTTACGTAGAAAATTATAAATTTCTACGAAAAACTATTAAAAAAACTATAATCTTTTGTAAAAAATAATTACAATTTCCGACACAGGCAAAATAGCCTTTTTTCGTAGACAATCGTAGTATTTCGTAAAAAAAACGATCAGTTCCACCATAAATCAAGATATTCTACAATTGTTTGTAAAGATAATTACAATTTCGGACCCAGACAATATAAATTTTTTTTTCTCGAAGTATTCTAAGAATCTCGATGAAAAGTATAACTTATTATTAACTCCGTGAATTTCCATAGAACACAACTTTCTACATAAAATTATGATGATACGCAATTTTAGAATTCGATTTAGATCGATAAGATTGCGAATATGCACGAGAAGATACGAAACACTATTTTTGAACCACCGCTAGATGGTTCTCTCATTTCTTACATGGAAAACTTATTGCAAACAAATTAAGTACTTTCTAGAATTTGGATGTACATTCGAAGACTGATCGTCTCATGTTTTGAGTCTGACCTACACGGATTTGAAGTAACTGTAGTATATTTTTGAATTTCCCTTGTTTCAATAGGTGAGTCTTATAAAAAAACTAACATTTGTTGTTTCTCTAAACCAAGAATTCTACGATATTCTACAATAAATTGTATCCATTACAAATTTGATACAAGAAAAACGATCGCGTAAACCTGAGCCATTCTACAATCACTTATCTGTAAAAAATTACAATATTTCACGAAAGAGTATAATAATACATAATCTACAAAAACTTTTACGTCAAAACTACGAAAATGTTCAGATTTCTCTACTTTGTCGTAAGATCAAACTCTTAGGCATAGAAATTATTTCCACCCGGGTAGTTATACCACCAGGAATTTTTTCTCCGTATGAATGTTTCGTTGCGTCAAATTTCGGCAATTAACTTTATTCTATGAACGATTTTTTTTATCATTCCATGGAATACAGAGATAAATGCGTTTATAATTCTTTTCATTATACACACATCTGGCTTTGATGATGGCGATAATCAATCCTGGTTGTTTCACGCGTAGAATGAACGTAGAAATATTATCTCACCCAGAAACATTGAGTTCTATCACTTTTAAGACCGTTTCGCTTAAAACAAGCGTTAAAATTTCAAAATAAGGGTGGATTGGATCAGGTGCAAAGTTTGGGCTGGGACGTCTGAATAGCAAGTTCAGAAAAGAAAAAAAGAAAAACGGTAATATTATTTGCGAAAATTATGCAGTGAACATGATTCGATTAACATCTCTACTGTATAACAGAAATCAATCTGAGCAATTTTAAATAATACAAGATAAAATACGAACAACTTGAAACAAGTTTCATGATTAGTACGTTCAATATGATCAAACTTTGATGTTTATGATTCATTTGCTAAATTTTTGAGTTCATTCTTCTCAATTTTTTACGAATATCTGCTTTATCGTGCTTACATAGATCTATTTTCATCCACCCTGGAGATAAGCGTTTGGTGGAAATCTTCGTGATTACTGAAATAAGCTCAAAAACACCAGAATTTAATCATTTTGAACTATCTACTTATGTGAAACCTTTACGTGAATTGTTGATACGTTAGCTTGTAATTCAAATGTGTTTATATTTATTTCTGTTGCATAGGTCATAGGAGACATGTTGTTAGATTCACGTTCAGCATCATTGACGAAAATAACACTGATAGAGATTTTTGAAACGAATTTTTCTAACTAATGTTTCAGATAGTCTGGTAGATTCATCCTGCTAGTTCAAGTGCGTGATTAAATGTTGCAAAGCTTGGAGTTATCAGAGTGAAAGCTGCCATTTATTTTAGATTGTAGAATAGCTTAAGTTTTCTAATTTTCTCGAGCCGAAATTGCAGGTTTTTCGACACTCTTCCTACCGTCTAAGATTAAAATTCTGAATGAAATGATATTGACTCAATTGCTACGAATTATATTTAATGTATTAATTTGTTAGTCATTACACTTCACTGATGGTTACATTTTTAATTTGAAACTGAATCACGCATTAAACGGATGGATACGGCCAAAATCTGGCCAGCCCTGTAACATTTGAAACAGTGTAACAGTTTGGGTTTAAAATTTCAGTTTTTTTTCTGTAAAATTTGACTAAATTTCCCGAATTTTCCATGATGTTTCGGGTAAAAGGAAAGTTTCAGAATATTTCAGGTTTTGCAAAGGTTTTAGATTTGAAAGTGGCAAACCTGTCGAACGGAAATTATATTAAAAAAAAAAAATTTGTCTTTTTTTATCCCTATTTGCATTGTTTTCGGTTTTCGGCGAAACTATGAATGTTAGAAGGATGAACACTCTTGAAATTGTTTTGACGATTCATGATTTTTTTTATTTTATTTGACGTATTAGTAGGAAAAAATAATTTAGCCTTAGTGCATTTTAAATAAAAGTAATTAAAGCAAATTCAACAGGTTGGGAAAAGATACCCATGCCTATATTTATTTAAGTCCATCAGAAACTAAAATTCAGTCGCTTGTAGCTTGCGCAATTATCGTTGGTAGCTGAAAAGCCGAAAAACGAACTAATTACGTGCAAACGCTCTACTTGATGCATATATACATTGCAGACATTTTTTTTTTGCGTGAAACTTCCCCACAGAATGGATTCAGGTGCGCAGAATTTCGATCTGCTACAGATTCGTCAATTTTTGCGGTCTGGTGACATTTTTCAGACTGAACCAGAAGCTTTTGATTTTCTACATTTCACAAAAATATAAGAAAATAGAAAATTGCTATTTTTCGAAGGAAATTGTTATTTTTGGAAAGCTTTTTTTGATGAAACGATGAAATATTACGGAAAACTGCGACATCCGCAATTGCCCACAAGATGAAAAATCAACTTACCCATAAAATTGAATCAAGACTTCATAATTTTTCGTAAAAAATTACGAACTGGTGCGAAAAATGAGGGTCATCGATAATTTTTTATAT